>NC_026001.2:91724210-91997398 GCF_000442705.2 Elaeis guineensis | reverse complement strand
GATAGTAGAATAACCCTTTTTATTCATTTATAGTCAAAATTATAAATTTTGCCCTTACATTTGTACAGGAATGTGTCAGCCAATCTGACATCTAGGACACACATCTAATAGGTACAAATAGACTCATCCTCCAGAGTCTTCATATAGACACACAGGTCATGCTCACACTTGGAAAGTCCTTTGCTCTTCACATATGAATCGAAGTGCTTGTACCACTGTCTAGGAGACTGCTTCAATCCATGCGGTGCTTTCTGTAGCAAGCACACTTTTATTTCTGACCCCGGCTCTATGAATCCCTACGGCTACTCCATATATATGCTTTCCTTCAAATTTTCATAGAGGAACACCGTCTTGACATCACTCGATTTTAGCTCCAAGTCCTAAGCTGCACGATGCTCAACAGTACTCGAATGGATGTATGTCTGATGATAGAAAAAAATACCTCACTGAAGTCTATGCCTTCCTTTTAGGAGTATCTTTTTGCCACCAGCCTCGCTTTATAAGTAATACCTCCTTGCTTCGAAGGCCCCTCCTTGTGCTGGAAGACCCACTTGCATCCAATGGGTCTCTTTCCTTCTGACAGCTCCACCAATCGCCAAGTCCTGCTCTTATAGAGTGTCTGCATCTCTTTAAACATAGCCTGAACCCACTTATCTCTGTCATGGCTCTCCATTACCTTCTGCTAGGTATACGAGTCTCCATTTGCAGTCACTAGGGCATATGATATAGACTCCTCAAAGCCATGCCATGCTGGTTGCCATACATTTCTCTTGGACTTATGCAGTGTAACCCGATGTCTGTCCTAGATCCAGCTGGCTCTTGCTGGACCTGCTGGCTTCCTCCACCTATCTATGCCATCTCCAACAGTGGAGACACCTTTGGAGAGTGCTCCACCTAATTGTCATGTCCTCCAGGTGAACCAACAAAAGGCAAAATCGAATAGGAGGTTAGTTGTCCACCACTATCTGACTGGACCTCCTGCTGTTCCTACTGAACTTCCATGCCTTCTCACTTTTGAAGGACTGAGCTTTCATCAAAGACCACATCTCTGCTAATGATGATCTTCTTCTCCAAGGGATCCCATAGCCTATATCCTTTTACGCCTCACGGATAGCCTAGGAACACCATCTTCTTTGACCTAGCTCTTGCTTACTCTGTTCACTAGCATCCACGTGCATATAGGCCGTGCACCTGAACACTCTAAGGTGGTTCAACTCTGTCTTCTTTTCAGACCACTTCTCCTCAGAAATATCACCTTCTAGTCTAGTATGAGGTGACCGAATCATCAGATAGCATGATGCATCTATCGAATCCATCCAAAATGCCTTGGGAAGTCCTACCTGCAGTCTTATGCATCTCGCCTTTTTCAAGAGAGTTCTGTATATCCTCTTAGCTATCCCATTTTGCTGTGGAGATTTCTTCACTGTGAAGTAACTTTTAATGCCATACTCCTCACAAAACTCCTGAAACTCCTTGCTGGTAAATTCTCTGTCATTGTCAGATCTTAAGCATTTGGCACTGAGCCCTTTCTCCTTCTCCACCTTGGCCTTCCATACCTTGAACTTGGAGAATACATCAGACTTCTCTTTCAAGAAGTAAACCCATATCTTCCTTGAGAAGTCATTGATCAGTGTTAGAAAATACTTAACTTTATTCCTAGCCAACATTGGCGCTGGTCCCCACACATCTGTATGCACAAGCTCCAGACGGAAAGTACTCCTAGCTGTATTGATGGCAAACTGTATTCTCTTCTGTTTGCCCATCTGATAGGACTCATAGATCTCTGAAACACCATCCTTTGTGTCTGGTATCAGCCATGCCTACTCAGCTCCTACATCCCATGGTCTCCCACATGGCCAAGGTAGTAGTGCCACAAATGATGTAGATCTTGTTGGTCCTGTGCCATAATTGCCATATCAGAATCTCCGATCACCACTGAACCCTTCAATCTGCATAGATTGTTCTCCAACCTTCTTCCTCTCATCACAACCATGGCCCTTTTGAAGATATTCAGCACACCACTCCTAGCATGACTGTTGAAGCTGCATCTAATCCTCTCCAAATAATCAAGTGACACTAAATTTTTTTTGAACTCTGGAACATGCTTCACATTAGTCAGAGTCCGTACAATTTCATCAAATATCCACACTTGAATAGTATCTATCCTAGCAATCCTGCATGAGTAGTCATCTCCTAGTATCACACTCCTCTTATCCGTCTTGGTGTATGTGGCAAACCAAGACCTATTTCGGGTGTAATGATGTGAGCAGGCTGAGTCTAGTGTCCAAACCTCAGAACCACTCTTGTGACCATCTGATACAATTAAGAGGTCATCTTCCACCTCATGATCAGCCACCACACTCACTGAATCTGATAATGTGCTTGCTGTAGCTGCAGTCTTTTCTCCCTACTTCCTTTTCAATAAAGGACAATCTCTCCTGATATGACCGAACTCCTAGCACTTATAGCATTTCATTTCCCTCTTGTCCTTTCGGGACTTTGACCGTCCCCTAGACTTACTTTTGTTCCATCTTCTACCTGATCTCTCCTCTACAGCTAGATCTTTCTGGGGAACATCTTCCTTGGTCAGCTCCTCTCTTTGCTTATTGGATCGAAGCACTGAGATAATGTCCTCATAGTATAAAGTCTCCTTCCTATAGAGCAATATAGTCACCAAGGGATCATAGGACTGGAACAAGGAACACAGCAACATCAATGATCGGTCTTCTTTATCTAGCTTTACCCCGATATTCAGTAATTCATTACTAATCTGGTCGAACCTCTAAATATGTACAACTACATCTCTACCTTCCTACATCTGAAGGCTGTAGAGCCGCTTCTTCAGCATTAGTTTATTGCACATTTTTTTTTCCATATATAGGGTATACAATTTTGATCAGAGTCTCTTCAGGGTTTTCTCCTCTAACATCGAATATAGGGCTGCATCAGCCAAGCAACCCCGAATAGCAGCATATGCCCTCTTTTTCAAAGACATCCATTGCCAGTTTGGCATTCCATCCGATCTTTCCTCCAATGTCAGAACCAGCTCATGCTGAACTAGAAGATCTTCTACTCTCACCTTCTATATTGAGAAGCTCTCCTTCCCATTAAACTTTTTGAAATCCACCTTAATGTTGCTTCCCATGGTTGGATCCATACCATAAACATAGCACAAACAAAGATGAATCAAGAAAGATACCTTGACAGAGGATCGTTGAAACCTTCAGCCTTCGAAGATCTTCTTTCTTCTAGCTTGATTCCTCCCTTCACCACGAACCACAGCTTTGATACCAACTATTACGAAAAATTAGACCATTGTGGTACATCTGAGATTAATCAAGAATAAGGAAGAAGTGAAAAAAAAATTCATCCGATCTGATCGGATCATCAGGGATCTAAAAATTTTTTTATTCTAAAGATTACATAACAATTACGGGTTATCTTGGTCACAGCAGAATAGAGATCAAGATCTTCAGGAAAAATTGAATTTGATACCTCATGTGGTCTAAATGTACAGACCTTCTACTTCATGTGCATATCAGGCTTCGTAAGAAAGAGGAATGATCTTCTTGACACTAATCTTCAAATGAAAGGTGAGATGAGGGACAAGATCTAATCTCCAAAACCTTGGAGGGGTTCTTCATGCCAAGAACCAAGACTCCAAGGAACCCCATGCCATAAGAAAGGGACGTCCCAAAAAAATCAGTGCCCTTTAAGTTTTGTCGCACAAACCTTTCTTTTCCTCATGATGAATTTCCTTTTGTTGCACAAAATAAGATATAAACCACCGATGGTTAGGCCTCCCTTTAAGTAGATATGGCGCCCCCTATCTGATCATGTCCTAATTGATTTAGGACTTTTAATTCAAACCAATTTGAATTGGTCCTTACCTTATCCGACTAGGAGATGTAAGAAAAAAAGGATGCCTTCTTTCTTCATGCATGAAGCCCTCACGCGCTCACAATATGGAACTAAAATAAATCAGCCCCCTTCCTCCTTTGGTCGGCCACATATGAGAGAGAGTCTTTATTACTTGGGACTATGGATCTTATTCAATCTGGATCCAATCTGAATCCAATTCGAACTTGATCTGAATCAGATTCGAACCAAATTTGAAGAAGCTGTCAATTTTAATCTAATTAAAATTTTAGTCCAAGTCTAACTTAAATTTTTAATCCAATTAAGTTTTAATTAAATCAGATCTAATCTAAAATTAATTAAGATATAAATTCAATCTCTCATAATTTTTTGGATCATTGATCAGATCATTATCATTTTCAAAATTAAATCTGTACCTCATGTCTAGTTCTAGCTAGACATAGACAACTCTTTAATCCCGTATTACCTCTAACTTAATTTTTAATTAGGCTAGTTTACTTGTTCAGTCAAGTCACATACTTCTAAATTGAATACATGGACTTAGGTCAATTCTTTCTTACTTTGCCTGACTTTATGCGTGACTCCATAGATTCGAACACTAAGCTGGTAGTATAAGAAACTATTTTTTATACTAATCGAAGTTATCATCTAGCAATGATTTTCGACGTTCGGATAGATCGAATATTTGTAAGATAATACTCAAGAACTTAGGAATATGGTTATCGCATAATTCATCTCTTTGATCCTGAATGCTCAGGACGACCTAGAATTTAATTGTCAACCTTGGATTAGTCATCCACATTGTATTTTAATTTTTTTCAAATCTTGTGATCTATCATGTAGAGTGTCCCGACTGAGGTCTTACTCAATTGAAATAAAGTGATGTATCAACTCTTAAAATACGAAGAGATCAATCCCATCTTGATCCACACACCGACTACCACGAGTACTTGACTATGTCCAAAAATTTTCTGTCACTGAATTAAAAATTCAGGTAGTCTGACACCAAAGCACAGTGAGTTGCTTGCAAGTCACCGTGGTGATTTCAGGTCTGAGGGATACTTATATCCATATTCTTCACGAGCTTCTCTTGACAGCAGAGTGCTCCGTAGGTGAGTCACTTATTCAGTGATGATGTACTCCTACATCTTATCTGTATGCCATACCAGTATCTCCATGCTCTTTAGTTAAGAAGATAACCAACCTATATAGCACATAACGATCTACTCTTGATAAACATCATCATCTCTTAATGACGTATCATTTGATCGTGAATATATTTAAGAACTATTCGATAAATCTTTCTTTATCGATTGTCATATAGTTCTAAAGACTTCATCACAATCTTAGAGTTTAATCAAGAAAGATGTATACCTTGTGATGAATAATGTCAAATAATTTTTATTAATTCATAATTTATATACAAATTATAAAGAGTATAATCATCCATTGATTGGCTTTAAGATACATTTCTTAACAAGAAGAAGATTAATGATGCCTTAAGACATATAAGAGGAGATGGGGAAGAGAAAAGAGATAAGAGATTGGGAGAAAGAGCCAAAATTTCATTCACCACCATTCCTTGACCTAATTTACAATGTATAAATACTGTACAAAAGGGTTAAGCCCAATGCTCAAGAAAACTCTCAAATGACTAATCTGATATGATGCAATCTCCAAGCCCATGTACACCCATGACTCACATGCACACATCCCATTGAACTAAATTTCAGCCCAATTATATGATTAGCCCCCTTTAGACCTGTTAGACCAAGGTCCTAAACCAAAATAGAAACCCCGTGCAGCTTCAGTCCACAAACTGGGTCGGCCTAGCTGAAACTGAGTCGGCTCAGTATATCACTTTGTTGACTCATTTCTGAACTGAGTCAACTAAGTCTACTACCACCTACAAACTTTCGAAATATACTTTTCTGTCTATTGTCATAGTTAGCCGATCCAGACCATGACTGAGTCGACCCACCTAAACTGAGTCGACCCATTCAGAAATTGGATCGACTAAGTTACCATGCCACATCAAAACTTCAATACACCATGTCTTTGTCTGATGATTTCTTCTGACTTAGTCAACCTATCTTGAGACTGCATCGACCCACCTTTAACTTAGTCGATCCAATCTGAGAGTGATTCAACTAAGCTTCTGTTGCTGTCATCTCTCTGGCTTCTTTCTTTTACGGGTCTTCTTGTTCCTCTGAGACTTTGGACTACCACACCAAATTCTACAATAATTAATTCTTTCTCATCTCTGCACTGACTGAGTTGCTATGATTCAATCCGACTGGTATCAATGGATTTTGTCTTAGTCAGCATTCGATCGATTAATATTGATGGAACTTGACCACCGGCTAAGGGCATCGAACCTAATCAACTTGGTGTCTAACCACTTGATCCGACACATAATCGATGGTTGGTTGATGGCTACTTGACATATATATAGTTGGTATTTGATCGACTTAATTCTACATAAGACTACAACAAGTTAGCAAATGACCAACAACTTACTCGATGCCATACTGACAACCTAAATCATGTACGATGGTTATTCGATATGAGCATTAACTACATATAAATATGGAGTGCAATAGTCACCCACAAGCAGCCTATTATTCAATTTTAATGATAGTTAATGAGGTAACCACCCACTAAATTTCTTAACTTCCACATTCGGAGTATTCAGGGATGAGGGCTAAACAGGAACGACTTTCCTAGCTCTATATAAAGCGGTAAGTTACGGAGGACCAGGTAAGTAATTTTTTGCTAATTATAAATTTTTGGACTCTTATTTTGGTTCTTTGACTGTTTGTTTTCTCCGACTAACTTAAGCATCGGAGGATCCCCCATCGGACAACTTTCGATAAGAGGACTTATTTTGCTGGTTTTTTTTCATTCACCGTTTGGATGCAACAACTTGACTTCTGGCCGACTAATTTGTCAGAGATAGGCTACAATAGGCAGCAAATTCAAAGCTTCAAAGCTCTAGTAGTTGATCTAGAAGCCTGAGATTTTTGAAATGCAAGATATCATACTCATCTAAGGCATGCGTCTGAATACTTCTGGTGCTTTATTAATGCAATTAACCACTGAATACATGTCAAGGAGTGTGTTCCCGACTGTGGTGTACGACATAAGCCTGTTCCTCTGGATCATATCCAAACGGCCCCAAAAAGCAGCGGCAGGGCCACCGCCTGACATCAAAGCACGCATGCATGCCATCCATCCAAGCAGTGGGCCGCTAGTTGTCTAGGCTACAGTGAAGGCATGCGAGTGTGGTAGCGGCACTCGACATTGAACCGCATGAATGCGGATGAGGCCAGTGGCAGCTGATAGAATACCTAGCTATCAGGATCGTACCATTTTCTTACATCTATTCAAACAAGCTTTATCTAGCAAGCCATTCTTCTCATTTCCCGATATCATCGTTGTCCATGGCACCACATCCTTGGTCTCCCGGCAAAAAATTTTCTCAGATTCATTCAAGTTTCAAATGTAGTATACATCTGGATCAACAAATTGCTCATCATTAAAATACTTTACTACATGCATCTCCTTTGCTAACCTTTTCTAGAAGCAAAGATGACACTTCTCATTATCATCAAATCCAGTTCAAATGAAAGATATCTATTGTTAAGAACCTTTCAAAATGCTCCTCGTTCTCAAAACAGCCAGAAATCATGGCATTCTCCTAGCTACAATCGCTAGCATTTCATCAAACAATTTTCAAGCACAGCAAAATTTACTTTGGTTTCCAAAGCAAAACCAATTCTAATTACATGAGCATGGATCTCTCCCCTCATCAAATTTGGGATCGCAAGATCTTAGGACTCATGGAAAATTATATACATTGGGTTTAATACCATTGACAGCAGATGCATCCATTGGTATAAATCCACGGCCGCATCAAAGAAACCATTTTTCCACACCCATCGACCATTACAAAAGACATTTCTTCCATGTCCTCCATCAAGCGAGTTCTCTACCTTTTGATTTTTGACGGGCTGAACAACATTGACCACAGCAGTAGTAGTGGTGGAGGATGATGGGACAACAACACTACCAAAGGCAGGGTTATTGAACAAGATTAATGAAGGCAGACCAAATCGTTCACGACAGATGGAAGAAAAATATCGGTTATTCTCAGTTTAAATTGAAACTTCTTGATTGTACATGTCTGATGGAAAGCTCTGCTAGTATAGAGACTCCAATTTAATATATATTTATTAGATTAGCATATCTACTCTTCTGTAGACTATAAAAATATGATCTTTCTGGATTTCTCATTAGAGATGAAGAGCAGAAAGTAGCAAATCATTTTTAACTACCCAATGAATAGCAAAGTAATACTTTTTAGCGCGACATTATGAAATGCACCAAGAATTCAATATGGTAATATTTATTTACTACATCAACTTTTCCCAATATCTTAATTTTATTTTTAATATTATATACAAATTGTTTTGGCAATAAATAAGTTTTTTTAGAAACATCCTTAGAATTATTATTTGTATGATGAAAACTCTATTAAAAGAATCAACCTTAATAAATTTTACACTTTCAAGTTCTTGTAGGTAATGATCATTTATTTCACACATAATGTACTGCATTTCGAAAAGTTCACACATATTTGGTGTTTTACTTGCATCAATTTTGGACTGTCATATTTTATTCATGATCATGGTTATATCTAATTCAATCCAAATTAGCTTTACTTTATGATTTAAGCTATTTTGAGCAAATGAACAGCACCACAAAGCACTTACTGGAATGATATAACCCCTTTGGTTATGCGGCAAGGGTGGAGAAGTTTTGATTCCAGCTGGAGTTAGAACTTAAGGGTGGGATGGGCATAGGGTAGAAAAGATAGGGATTAGCTTATCCTAATCTAAAAATGAAGCCTAGAGCATCTAAGAAGTTGATTCTTGCTTGATATTGATTTAACAACTTACATTCATCTGGTGGAACAATGCATGAACATGTGATCGATGAAAGCCATGTATGCAATAAATTAGCTTGGGCCTTGCCATCATATTTTTCAAGTCTGTTATGTGGCTCTAAAATTATGAGCCAAGTTTTTTATTTTATCCTATGGTATATTTGTCATGGTATTAATCTGATAAAATAATTCAAATCATATTGATCTTATTGAATCAAATCAAGAAAGAAAGAAATGATAGAATCAAGTCAAGATTTTAATAATCAAGGGTCGACTATAATCTCAGCAATTGAGAAAATCAGTCAAAAAAATCAATCATAACCGGCAGTATGATCTTAGCAATTAAGAAAATCTGTTAAGAGAATCAGTTATAATTGGCAGTACTGTTTTTTGAATATTTTCTTATGATTTCTCTTTTTTTATTATATATTTCTATTCTATACCACCTTCTGTAAGAAAGCAAGAGAGCGAGAGTTTTAGACTTGAGAACTTTTCTTTTGTGTGAGATTTGGATGTATTAAGATTTTAAATTTGAGAGATAACCATTATTTTTATACTCTTTTTTTTATTATAGTAGAATTTTTTTGCTCTGTCCTCATCGTGGAGTAGGCACACTGTCGAACCACATAAATTGCTATGTCAATATGATTTTTTTCTTCTCTCTTTACTTCTCATATCTTTTATAACAAACTGGTATCAGAGTCAGTTTCATGAGATCAATCGCTATGACTTCTTCGTCGTTTGATATTTAGAAGTTTGAAGGTACTGGTAGTTTTAATTTATGATAAGTTAAAATGCATGCAGTCCTAACATAGAAGGGCTTGAAAAGGGTGCTGCTAGGAAAAAAGAAGATGCCCAATAATTTGACAGAAGAGCAGAAAGAGGAGATGGATGATAAAGCTTTGACAGCAATCCATTTGTGTTTATCTGATGGGATTTTGCGAGAGGTGTTTTCAAAGAAGACAGCTGCTAGCTTGTGGTTGAAGTTGGAATCTTTGTACATGATAAAGTTTCTTTCTAATAAGTAATATTTAAAGCACTATTTATATATGCTACGTGTGGCTGAAGGTACACCCATAAAAATTTATGTTGATGAATTTAATTTCATTATTACAGATTTAAAATTTATTGATATTAACATTGAAGAGGAAGATGAGGCCCTATTATTATTGTGTTTTTTACTTCCCTCTTATAAGCATTATAGAGAAACCTTTTTTTTCGGTAGAGAAACTATATCCTTAGAAGATGTTAAAGCTGCATTATTTTCTAAGGAGCTACTTGAAAAGCATATGTCTAGGAGTGTTGCTGAAGGATAGGGTGATGCTTTAGTTGCCAGGAGAAGGTTTAATGATAGGGGTTCAAGTAACAGTAGCTAAAAGCATAGGTCTAAATCAAGAAATAAAAATATGACTTGTCATTACTGTGAGAAAAAGGGGTATATTAAATCTGAATGTTATAAATTAAAAAACAAGGAACATAATAACAAAAAGGGTCAGGATCAGAAAAAGATTGAAAAATAGGTAGAAGCTAATGTTATGGGAGAAGATTCTGATGGTGCTGACTATGTTCTTGTTGTAACCAGTGATGCTTATTTCAGAAATAATTAGCTCATGGATTCGGCTTGTTCTTTCCACATGTGTCTCTATAGGGATTGGTTCTCTACTTATGAGACTGTGAGCAGTGGAGTTATCCTAATGGGCAACAATGCAGTAGGGATAGGAACAGTTCGAATTAGGATGCATGATGGTGGAGTGAGAACTTTGACAGATGTTCGGCATATCTCTAAGATGAAGAAAAATCTAGTTTCTTTACGTACTCTTGATGCTAAAAGGTATAAGTATTCATCTGAAGGTGGAGTCATGAAGGTCAGTAGAGATGCCTTGGTCACTATAAAAGTAAAGAGACTATTTTCAAATTTATATATCTTGCAGGGTGCTACTGTTATAAGTTTAGTTGCAGTTTCTACATCTTCCATGTCTGACTCCGAGCTTACCAAGCTATGGCACATGAGACTTAGTGATATGGGAGAGAGAGGACTATTCCTTTTAAGTAAGAGAGATCTTCTTTATGGTCAAAGTGTAGGAAAGATACATTTATGTAAGCATTGTGTTCTCAAAAAGCAAAAGAGAGTTAGCTTTAGTGCAGAAATTCACAGAACATTTTGACCTCTAGGGGTCTTCACATGTTTATTCCATAGGTGGTGCTCGGTATATGCTGACTTTTATTAATGATTACTCCAGGAAGACTTGAGTATTCATATTGAAGCACAAGGATGAAGTGTTTAAGAACTTCAAGTAGTGGAAGGTGATGATAGAGAAGCAGAATGGTAAGAAGATTAAGCGACTCAAAACTGATAATGGGCTAGAATTCTGTTCTTCTGAATTTGATGAATACTATAAGAATGAAGGTATTATTAGATACAAGACTGTGAGGTATATACCACAGCAAAATGGGATAGCTGAGCGTATGAATAGAACTTTGTTAGAGAAAGCACGATACATGCTTTTGAATGCTGGCTTGTCTAGGCAGTTCTGGACAGAAGCAGTCTCCATTGCATGTTATTTGGTGAATTGATCTCCTGCTTCAGCTATT
Organism: Elaeis guineensis; assembly: GCF_000442705.2. Taxonomy (NCBI): domain Eukaryota; kingdom Viridiplantae; phylum Streptophyta; class Magnoliopsida; order Arecales; family Arecaceae; genus Elaeis; species Elaeis guineensis. The sequence continues at coordinate 91,985,979 of NC_026001.2, read as the reverse complement.
GAGTTCAAGACTCCTGAAGAGGTATGGTCTGATAATCCTTCTAATTATTTTAATTTGAGAGTGTTCGGTTGTCCTACATATACTCATATTGATGAAGAAAAGCTAGAGCCTAGAGCTAAAAAGTATATTTTTCTTGGCTATGCATTTGGGATGAAAGGGTTTAGATTATGATGTCTTGAGCTCAAGTCACGAAAATTTATCATTAGTAGAGATGTTACTTTTGATGAGTATACTATGATTAATCCTAGATAGAAAAATACTATTAGCTCTAAATCTACACAGATTAAAAGTAACATCAAGTAGGTGGAGGAGAGGGCAATTGCTAATCCTTTATAGGATTTCACTCTTGAGTTTAGCTCAGAATAGATGCTAGAAGTTAATTTAGAGCAGACTTCACAATAAGATGAGCCTTACTGCATTGCCAAGTATAGACAGAGAAGAAAGATAAAGCCATCTGTCAGATATAGCCATGTTACACAATCTAGTCATGCTGATTTTGTTGCTTATACTTTGTCTGTAGCTCAAGAGATAGGTGACACTAGCGAGCCCTCTATATATTCAGAAGCAATTTCTGATATTGATTCTGCTAAGTGGTTAGTGGCCATGCATGAAGAGATAGAGTCTCTACATAAGAATAATACTTAGGACTTAGTGAAACCATCCAAAGGAAAGAAGATTGTCTGTTGCAAGTAGATTTTCAAGAAGAAAAAAGGTATCCCTGGAGTAGAAGATGCTAGATATAAAGCATGTTTGGTAGCTAAAGGCTATAGTCAGGTTATTGGTATTGATTTTAATAATGTCTTCTCTCCAGTAGTCAAGTATACCTCTATTCGTGTATTACTTTTCTTAGTTGTCATGCATAATTTGGAGTTAGAGCAGCTTAATGTTAAAACAGCTTTCTTACATGAAAAACTTAAAGAAATCATTTATATGCATCAGTCTGGAGGTTTTGCTATTGAAGGCATGGAGGATTATGTATGCTTGCTCAAAAAATTGCTATACGGATTAAAACAGTCTCCTCGATAATGGTATAAGTGATTTAATTCTTTCATGATAGGTTGTGGTTATTTCAGGAGCAAATATGATAATTGTGTGTACTTTAAAAAGCTTGTTGATAAATTATTTATTTATTTATTATTATATATGGATGATATACTTATTGCTGCTAAAGATATGTTTGAGATTGATAGGTTAAAATCACAGCTTAGCAGTGAGTTTGAGATGAAAGATTTGGGAGCAGCCAAAAAAATTCTTGGTATGGAGATTCAATAAGATCGAAAGGCAGGATTGCTTTATTTAACTCAAAAGAAGTATATTGAGAAAATTTTGGAGCATTTCAATATGAAGGATGCCAAACTGGTTGTACTCCACTTGCTGCCCACTTTAAGCTTTTAGCTAGTTTATCTCTATAATCAGATGATGAGAAAGATCAAATATCTGGTATTTCTTACTCTAGTATTGTTGGCAGTCTTATGTATGTCATGATTTATACTCATCTAGATATTTTACATACAGTCTGTGTTGTTAGCAGGTATATATCTAATCATAATAAAGAGCATTGACAGGTAGTGAAATAGATATTTAGATATTTACGAGGTACTTTTGATGTCTGCTTAGAGTTCGAAAGATATAACAGTAGTATGGTTGGTTTTATTGATTTTGATTTTGCAGGAAACCTTGATAGGAGAAGATTCATTACAGGTTATATATTTGCTCTTAGTGGATGTGCTATTAGTTGAAAAGCTTCTTTACAATCTATTATTGCTTTATCGACAACAAAGGCAGAGTACATTGCGGTGACAGAAGATATTAAAGAAGCTATTTGACTAAGAGGCTTATTTTATGAACTCAGTTTGGTACATAATGTGACTATTATTCATTGTGATAATCAGAATGCTATCCATCTGACTTGAGATCAGATATTTCATGAGAGAACAAAGTATATTGATGTGAGGTATCGCTTTATTCGTGATATTATTTCATAGGGTGATGTTACTATGACTAAGATTGGTACTGCAGATAATCCAGCTGATATATTCACAAAATCTCTTCCAATTGTCAAGTTCAAGCATTGCTTGGATTTGGTTGGTGCTTGCAGCATTAGAGTTTTTTTCTTCTCTTTCAAAAAGTAGTGGAGAAGATAGAGTAGGTTTCTACTATATTTGGAATAGCTTGACCCAATTTTAAGCCAAGGTGGAGATTTGTTATATGACTCTAAAATTGTGAGCCAAGTTTTCTATTTTATCCTATAGTATATTTGTCATGGTATCAATCTGACAGAATAATTCAAATCATATTGATCTCATAGAATCAAGTCAAGAAGGAAAGAAACGATAGAATCAAGTCAAGATTTCAATAATCAAAGGACGACTGTGATCTCAACAATTGAGAAAATCTATCAAGAAAATCAATCATAACTAGCAGTACGATCTTGACAATTAAAAAAATCTATCAAGAGAATCAGTTATAATCGATAGTACTATTTTTTGAATATTTTCTTCTGATTTTTCTCTCCTTTTTATATATATTCCCATTCTATACCACCATCTGTAAGAAAGTAAGAGAGCGAGAGTTTTAGACTTGAGAGCTTATCTTTTGTATGAGATTTGGATGTATTAAGATTTTGGATTTGAGATGTAACCATTGTTTTTGTACTCTTTTTCTATTATAGTGGAATTTTTTTACTCTGTCTTCGCCCATAGAGTAGGCACACTGCCGAACTACATAAATTATTGTATCAGTATGATTTTTTTCTTCTCTCTTTACTTTTCATATCTTTTATAACAAAGTCTTTCATGGTTGATATTTGCCAAATTTATAGCCACTCAGCAAATCAAGACCATTTATTTCCCAAGGCAATATATACTAGTTATTCATTGATTCTTTTTTAGACAATACTAGTTGGAATACTTCTGATTGCACAATTAGTTAAAAGTTAATTGATTCAACATGCTCAACATGTATGGAGATAGACTAAGCTCTTGACAGTGCTCCGATCTTTGCTTTTAACAATAGAGTAGAATTGAAATAAGTGTTGAAAGGTATGAACTAAACCTAGAAGGGTGAGGCTAAGTGGGTTTAATGGATATCTACTTGCGTATCTTCTGCTTTTTCTCCTATTGCATTATTAATGTTCTTAATAATAATTTAAGAGCTGAAAGTAGCTGGCAAGCAGACCCTTTGGCTTATTATATTTCTACCTATCAAAGAAAGGGGTAGTGGTGGATGTCTGGCCACGAATATAATAAACACCAGTCATCAATAGGTGTGCTAAGAGTTTATCTACAACTATACAAATTTTTCTATGTGTTACTCTTAATATCTTAATCATCTTGATGATTAAATATATAACTCATCTCGAATCTTATGTGGCCTATAATATATGTTATAAAACATGCATTGATGAATAAGCTTGGCTGCCAAAGTTAGAAGGAAAAATTATAGAGACAGCCTCCTAAGTTAAATCTATTTACAATTAGACCTCAAAAGTTCAAAAGGTATCAATTAGCTACCAAAATATTAAATTCATTTGTAATATAGTCCAGCGATCTATCTCCATTATAAAAATGTTATGATGTGAGTGTCATCTTGTCACGCCCCCGATCCGAGATTTGAATCGAGGGTCATGGCAACCACCGCATACTCATAGAATACTTTTTCCATAAGCATGCAAGGCATCTCATCATGATATCTTCACACAAAGTTAAATAATTTTTTAATTTTTACTAATCAAATCTTAGTTTAAATAACAAATCAAAACTCAGTGTCCAAAAAAAAAATAATTGTTTGACAAAGTCAACACTAAAAAAAAATAAAAATCTTGAATCAATTTTGAGAAAATTCTAAATCAAATGAGCTAACTCCATCTCTAATCGCTCTCCCAACCAAAATCCCGCATCACGCTAATTTTCTAGATCTGTAAGAAAAACATAAAAACTCATCATGAGCTAAACGGCTCAGTAAGCAGTGTATACATTTAACTGAATAAATCAGGCAAATAATACTATACATATCGATTTACTGATAATAACAAAATCAATATGTAATTTCATGAAATCATAATCATACTATCAATCATATATAAAATTCAATTCATCATAATTTCAAATTATGCTTATCATCTTAAATTCATCAATTTCTTAAGTTCTTCTTACCAACCATGACTATGACCACATTATCCCTGTGGCAGGGTCGTAATACCGTGTATCTGCTTGCGGTGGGCTACGAATCATCTGGCAGCCAAGTCCTTTGGAACTGCTGGTCTCGCTGGCGATTTGTCGCTGGTCTCTCTGACGACATGTCGCTGGTCTCGCTGGCGACATAAACCCTCAGGACAATCAATTGCCAACATATATGCCCCCATTGGCTGGGTCCTTTACACAGTCAGGTTGTCAATTTCATATTGTCTTCCAATTCATATATTATTTTTAAAAATAAATGATATTCGAGTCAAATCAATCATATCATTCTTTATGATCATACATCATCATAATAATTTTTCAACAAATAACTTCAATCATAAATAATCTCTATAATTAACTTTAATCATAAATAATTTCAATAATTATTTCAATAAATAATTTCAATCACAAGCATGCATAAATTTATTTAATTCAAAATTTATAATTTATCAGATAAATTCAATAAAAGTAAACACTACTTACCTCAAAAGAAAATTCAAACTAGGAATTCTAGAAATCTTGAAAATCCTTCTCTGAACCTGATACATCAAATATCATATTTTTAATCAAAATTTCATCGAATTAAAAATAATTAAAATTTATTAAAATTCAATGTCCCCACATGGATCAACTTGACGACAGCATCTAGGATTTTCGGACTGATCCATGGAAACCCTCCTTATATTTTTTTAATTATTATTATTATTATATTATTATTATTATTTATTATTATTTTATTTTATTTTATTTTATTTTTTAAATTCCATAAATCTTAAAAATCTAAGATAGAGAAAGCAGAGAGAGTAGAGAGAGAAAGTTTCTCTCTCCTTTTTCTTTTTTTTTTCTCTCTCTTTTTTTTTCCTTCTTTTTTTCTTCTTTTTCTTCTTTTTCTTCTATTTTTCTTCTCAGGCTCCTTCCAGGCCGGAACAGGGGACCGGCGGTCCCCTCCTTTGCCGGGCCATTCAGGCCGCGGCCGCCACGACGGAGGCAGATGGTAGAGGGGGGCCACTCCCTCGATTATGGAGAGGTATGGCCGGCAGTCGATTGCGATCGTCGGTGCCGAAAAATCCAAGGGAAAAGAGGTCAAAATAGGGGTCTCTTTTCCGATCAAGAATCAGTGACACCCGTCGCTGGCAGTCGAGCACAAAGGCACGGGAAGAAGGGAAAAGAAGAGAGGAAGAGAAGGAGAACTCACTTCGACCTCCGGTGACCCCACCGGCGAGCAATCATGGTGAGAACAAGATGAGTGTCCGCGGCTCCAATCGAAAAATCAGGGAGAAAGAGAGGGGTATCGATCCGGTGATCGGCTTCTAAGGAGGGGGAGGATCTTTTTATAGAGAGCCCTAGGACTCCGAGAGGTCCTAGGACTTCCGATTCCGAGGTTTGATCGGAGAAGAAGACTCCTACCGGGAGTCTTCTTCCCGGTTCCCCTATTCTCCCTGTGTTTTTTTTTTTTTTTTGGGCTTGGCTTGGGTCTCGACAGTATGGGTTTGGGCTTTGGGCTATAACATTCTTCACCCCTAAAAAAAAAATTCGTCCTCAAAATTTTTCATACCTGTAGTCTCGAAGAGCTGGAGATATTTTTGCTTCATTTCTTTCTCTAGTTCCCAAGTAGCTTCCCTTTCCGAATGTCGACTCCACTATACCTTGACATAAGGAATGTTGCGACATCTCAGCACTTGTTCTTTACGGTCCATGATCCGTATCGGATATTCTTCATATGATAGAACTTTTCTGGCTTACACTGGTTTAAGTTCCACGATGTGACTTGGGTTTGATAAATATTTCTTTAACATAGAAACATGAAAAATATTATGTACTCCTGCAAGTGAAGGTGGTAAGGCAAGTCTATAAGCCACCTCACCAATTCTTTCTAAAATCTCAAACGGACCCACATATTTAGGATTCAATTTGCCACGAATGCTAAATCTTGAGATTCCTTTTGAAGGAGATACTTTGAGAAATACATGGTCACCAACTTGAAATTTTAATTTTCGTCTCCTGTTATCTACATAACTTTTCTGTCTACTTTGTGTTGCCCGAAGTTGTTCTTTAATTAATTGAATCTTCTCGACTGCTTGTTGAACAAGTTCGGGACCCAGTATTTTTTGCTCGCCAACATCATCCCAGTGAATCGATGATCGACATCTTCTACCATATAATGCTTCATAAGGTGCCATACCAATGCTAGCCTGATAACTGTTATTGTAAGCGAACTCAATCAAAGATAGATGCTCATCCCATGTACTTTTCATATCCAAAATACAAGTTCTCAACATATCTTCTAAGATCTGAATGGTTCTCTCTGACTGACCATCAGTCTGTGGATGAAAAGCTGTACTGAAGTTCAATTTTGTTCCTAATGCCTTGTGTAAGCTCTTCCAAAACTGTGATACAAATCTGGTATCTCGATCCGATACGATGGTCACTGAAATTCCATGTAGCCTTACAATTTCTTTCATATATAACTTTGCTAGTCTTTTCAAAGTAAATCCAACTCTAATTGGTAGAAAGTGTGCAGACTTTGTCAATCGGTCCACAATCACCCAGGCTGTATCATTTTTACTTGGAGTCTTAGGTAGTCCAGTTACAAAATCCATAGTGATATGTTCCCACTTCCATACTAGAATATCGAGAGGTTGAAGTAGTCCCGCAGGTCTCTGATGTTCAGCTTTAACTTGTTGACACATCAAACATTGAGCCACGAAATGAGCGATCTCTCTCTTCATATTATTCCACCAGTATATTTCTTTTAAGTCTCTATACATCTTAGTACCTCCCGGATGAACTGTATAACCGGTCTGATATGCTTCCTGAAGTATTTCATGCTTGAGTACTGAATCATTGGGTACGCAAATTTTATTTTCGAACCTCAACGAACCATCATCATGTATCTTGAATTCAGATTGAACACCAGCTTCCACTGAATTTCTTATTTTCATTAGTTGAGGGTCATCATTCTGGGCAACTATAATTTTTTCAATGAGTGTTGACTGAACCCTCATGTTGGCTAATCATACTGTTGAGTCATATATTCGGATATCTAATTCTAGTTTTCTTATATCCTCCAATAATTGGCTTTGATGTGTGATTAAAACCGTCAAATTTTTCACAGATTTTCTACTATGGGCATCAGCAACAACATTAGCTTTTTCGGGATGATAATGGATTGTTAAATCATAATCTTTCAACAGTTCTAACCACCTTCTCTGTCTCATGTTTAATTTTTTCTGTATAAAAATATACTTCGAACTCTTATGATCAGTAAACACTTCACACTGCGCACCGTATAAGTGATGTCTCCAAATTTTTAGGGCAAAAATCACTGCAGCTAATTCCAAATCATGTATCGGATAATTCTGTTCATATGGTTTCAATTGTCTTGAGGCGTAGGCCACTACCTTACCATGTTGCATCAATACACAGTCGAGTCTCTTTTTAGATGCATCACTATATATTGTGAATCCTTCATCTCCTGTTGGTATAGTAAGGATAGGGGCTGAAACTAATCGTTGTTTTAACTCTTGAAAACTCTGTTCACAATCTTCGATCCACTCGAATTTAACTCTTTTTTGAGTAAGACGAGTCAAAGGTGCAGCTATGCGGGAGAATCCTTCTACAAATCGTCTGTAATATCCTGTCATTCCCAAAAAGCTTCGAATCTCGAAAATATTTGTAGGTCTGTTCCACTGCATCACGGCTTCCACTTTTGTAGGATCCACAGAAATTCTATCTTTAGACACGATGTGTCCTAAAAAGACTATTTTGTCCAACCAAAATTCACACTTCTTAAATTTGGCATAAAATTTTTCTTTCCTCAATATTTGTAGTACGCACCGTAAATATTCTTCATGCTCCAATTTGCTTCTTGAATATATCAAGATATCATCAATAAATACGACAACAAACTTATCAAGATAGGATCTGAATATTCTGTTCATTAAATCCATAAAGGCCGCTGGAGCATTAGTTAACCCAAATGGCATCACTAAAAATTCATAATGTCCATAATGAGTTCTAAATGTAGTCTTTGGTATGTCCTCTGTTTTGATTTTTAACTGATGATATCCTGAACGAAGATCAATTTTAGAAAAGATTTGTGCATCTTGCAGCTGATCAAACAAATCATCGATTCGAGGTAGAGGATACTTAGTTCTGATAGTATTTTTATTCAACTCTCTATAGTTGATACAAAGTCTCATACTACCATCTTTCTTCTTCACAAATAAGACTGGGGCTCCCCAAGGAGATACACTAGGCCTTATAAAACCTTTATCCAACAAATCCTGTAATTGATCTTTTAACTCTTTCAACTCCATAGGGGCCATTCTGTAAGGAGCTTTAGAAATCGGACTGGTATTGGGTGCCAACTCAATGGTAAATTCAATTTTTCTGTCTGGTGGTAGTCCGGTTAAATCATCAATGAATACATCCGAAAATTTATTTATGATAGAAATATCCTGTAGCTTCAATTCATCATGTTCTTTATTCTTTATTGATACTAGGTAACCTCTACATCCCTTTCTTAGCATCTGTCTAGCTTGCACAAATGAAATAATACGAGGAGGGGTGGTTCTTGTACTTTCATCGAAACTGAATGTTAATTCTTTCGGTATGTGAAAGTTCACTCTCTTTCCATGACAATCTACAAAGGCATGACAAGTAGCCAGCCAATCCATTCCTAGAATGACATCGAAATCATGCATATCCAGGACCACCAAATCTGTCGGTAATTCTCTTTCTCCTATTCTGATACTACATGACTTGCACATACTTTCGGTACTCAAAATACCACCTACTGGTGTCTCAACATACAATTTAGTTTTCATAGGTTCATATACTATATCATGTTGTCTAATAAAAGTAGTGGATATAAAGGAGTGTGTAGCACCAGACTCAAACAAAACTGAAGCATGAATATCAGATACAGGAATGATACCTGTCACCACAGCATTAGAGGCCTGAGCATCCTGTTGTGTGAGTGCATAGTTCCTTCCTTGAGTTTTCGGCCTTTGACCTCCGTCCTTTGTTTGTGTGGGTCTATTCTCATCCCTCTGGGGGCAATCTGCAATCTTGTATCCTTTCTGTCCACATCTAAAATAAGAACCAGTATTGCATGGGCAATTAGCAGACTCATGCTCTCTTCGGCCACATCTCGAATATCTAGCTATCTTATTCTCACGATTCTTATCAATTGCTGGCTTCTTTGCTGGATCCTTATTATTCTGATTTCGTCCTTGAGTTCCACCGAACATATTTCTCTTCTTTTGATTCCGTTCTCTCTCCGCATGTGCTTCATTAACTTCTCTCTCAATTATTAGAGCTTTATTCACCACTGAGGCATAAGTAGTTAACTCATAAAGTATAATTTATTTTCTGATTTTTGTCTTCAGTTTCATTTTAAATTTGTGTACTCTGTCTTGCTCAATCTTAACTAATCTTGGAACAAACTTGGCTAACTCCGTGAATTTAGCTTCATATTCTGCAACGGATCTGTTCTCCTATTTCAGATGAATGAACTCCTGCTCTTTCTGTATTCTGACACTTTGAGGGAAGTACTTGTCAAAGAATTCATCTCGAAATCTCTCCCAAGTGAGTGGTATCCTATCGTGCTCATATTTTTGTTCTAGTATACGCCACCAGTTGTATGCCTCGCCTTGTAACAGATATGCTGTGTAGCGGATCTTCTCTTCATCGTGGCATTCTTGCACGGCGAATGCCTTCTCAATTTCCATAATCCAGTTATTTGCTTCCAGTGGCTCGATGGTCCCTTTGAAGGCTGGAGGGGCTAGCTTCTTAAATTCGATGATATTGTTTCTCTGCATCGGGTGTTCTCCATGTCCAGGTGTTGGTGAAAAATACTGACGGGGCTGTGCATGTTGTTGTTGAAGTAACTGTTGCTGTGTTTGAACTACTCCAATCAGAGTTTGCATTAGTTGAGTCATATTCGGCTCTTCCTGTACTGTCAGAGTATTTTCGGTAGGATCAAAGATTCCCTCCTGCTGAGTTGTACCGCTATTTAATTGGGGAGTGTTATCGTCAAGTGGATTTGATGTCCCTCCTACCGCTCCTTGAGTATTCTTCGCTCGTCGTGGAGGCATATTGACCTATGATAAATTTGAGATAATAACTTATCCTTAATAAGGTTATAAACTTACTTGAGACAGGTCAGCTCATAATCATCATAACTAATCTTTCAATTTCCTAATATCTACCCATCACTCGCTCACTCTATTCTATATGTCTTTATCTATCTACTTATGCTCTGATACCATAATAATTATCATGCCCCCGATCCGAGATTTGAATCGAGGGTCATGGCAACCGCCGCATACTCATAGAATACTTTTTCTATAAGCATGCAAGGCATCTCATTATGATATCTTCACACAAAGTTAAATATTTTTTTAATTTTTAATAATCAAACCTTAGTTCAAATAACAAATCAAAACTCAGTATCCAAAAGAAAAATAATTGTCTGACAAAGTCAAGACTAAAAAAAAATAAAAATCTTGAATCAATTATGAGAAAATCTTAAATCAAATGAGCTAACTCCATCTCTAATCGCTCTCCCAACTGAAATCCCGCATCACGCTAATTTTTTGGATCTGTAAGAAAAACATAAAAACTCATCATGAGCTAAACAGCCCAGTAAGCAGTGTATACATTTAACTGAATAAATCAGACAAATAATACTATACATATCGATTTACTGATAATAACAAAATCAATATATAATTTCATGAAATCATAATCATACTATCAATCATATATAAAATTTAATTCATCATAATTTTAAATTATGCTTATCATCTTAAATTCATCAATTTCTTAAGTTCTTCTTACCAACCATGACTATGACCACATTATCCCTGTGGCAGGGTCATAATACCGTGTATCTGCTTGCGGTGGGCTGCGAATCATCTGGCAGCCAAGTCCTTTAGAATCGCTGGTCTCGCTGGCGGTTTATCGTTGGTCTCTCTGACGACATGTCGCTGGTTTCGCTGGCGACATAAATCCTGAGGACAATCAATTGCCAACGGATATGCCCCCATTGGCTGGATCCTTTACACAGTCAGGTTGTCTATTTTATATTATCTTCCAATTCATATATTATTTTTAAAAGTAAATGATATTCAAGTCAAATCAATCATATCATTCTTTATGATCATACATCATCATAATAATTTTTCAACAAATAACTTCAATCATAAATAATCTCTACAATTAACTTTAATCATAAATAATTTCAATAATTATTTCAATAAATAATTTCAATCACAAGCATGTATAAATTTATTTAATTCAAAATTTATAATTTATCAGATAAATTCAATAAAAGTAAACACTACTTACCTAAAAAAAAAATCCAAACTAGAAATTCTAGAAATCTTGAAAATCCTTCTCGAAACCTGATACGTCAAATATCATATTTTTAATCAAAATTTTATCGAATTAAAAATAATTAAAATTTATTAAAATTCAATATCCCCGCATGGATCAACTTGACGACAGCATCCAGGATTTTCGGACTGATCCATGGAAACCCTCCTTATATTTTTTTTAATTATTATTATTATATTATTATTATTATTTATTATTATTATTATTATTTTTTAAATTCCATAAATCCTAAAAATCTAATAGAGAGAAAGTAGAGAGAGTAGAGAGAGAAAGTTTCTCTCTCCTTTTTCTTTTTTTTTTCTCTCTCTTTTTTTTTCCTTCTTCTTTTTTTCTTCTTTTTCTTCTTTTTCTTCTGTTTTTCTTCTCGGGCTCCTTCCAGGCCGGAACAGGGGACCGACGGTCCCCTTCTTTGCCGGGCCATTCAGGTCGTGGCCACCATGATGGAGGCCGGTGGTAGAGGGGGGCCACTCCCCCGGTTATGGAGAGGCATGGCCGGCGGTTGATTACGATCGTTGGCGCTAGAAAATCCAAAGGAAAAAAGGCCAAAACAGGGGTCTCTTTTCTGACCAAGAATCGGCGATACTCATCGCCGGCAGTCACGTACAAAGGCATGGAAAGAAGGGGAAAGAAGAGAGGAAGTGAAGGAGAACTCACTTCGGCCTCTGGTGACCCCACCGGCGAGCAATCACGGCGAGAACAAGATGAGTGTCCGCGGCTCCAATCGGAAAATCAGGGAGAAAGAGAGGGGTAGCGATCCGGTGATCGGCGTCTAAGGAGGGGGAGGGTCTTTTTATAGAGAGCCCTAGGACTCCGAGAGGTCCTAGGACTTTCGATTCTGAGGTTTGATCGGAGAAGAAGACTCCTACCGGGAGTCTTCTTCCCGATTCCCCTATTCTCCTTGTGTTTTTTTTTTTTTTTTTTTGGGCTTGGCTTGGGTCTCGACAGTATGGGCTTGGGCTTTGGGCTATAACACATCTAATAATAAAAATTTTATAAAATTTTCCAACTGCCCTCTACTAACTTAGTGAGGGGCTCTTGTTTTGGTATAAATTAAAATGGAGGGGAAGGAAAGTCATATAGAAGGAGTGCTTTGAGATCTATATAAGTGGATGAATGATAAAAAATAAAATACTTTGAGATGTATGTAGACTGATAGATGATAAAAAATGAAAAGCTTTGAGATCTATGTAGATGGATGAATGATGAAGGATAGAGCGCTTTGTGAACTATATAAGTGGATGGATGATACAAAATGGTGTGCTTTGAGATCTGTGTAGGTGAATGGATAGAAAATGGAGCATTTTTAGATATGTATAGGTGGATGAATAATAGAGGATAGAGTGTTATAAGATTTGTGCAAATAGATAAATAATAGATGATGGAGTACTTTAAGATCTCTGTAATGGATGGATGATAAAGGACAAGGTATTTTGAGATTTATGCAAGCAGATGGATGATAGAGGATGATGTACTTTAAGATCTATGTACGTAGATAAATAATAGAGGATAGAGTACTTTAAGACACAAACAAATCGAGAATAAAGAGTGGAGCACTTTAAGATTTGTGCAGATGAATGGATGATAGAGAATGAAGTACTATGAGATCTATATAGACAAATGAATGATAATCTATACAAGTGGATGGATGATATAGGATGGAGTGTTTTAAGATCTATATAGATGATGATGATAAAGAATAAAATATTTTAAGATCCTTATAGATGGATAAATGATAAAAGATAGAAAATCTTGAGATCTATGCAATGGATAGATGATAGAGGATAGAGGGCTTTGAGATCCATGCAGATAGATAGATAATATAGGATGGAGTGCTTTGAGATACATGTAGGTAGATAAATGCCAGAAGATGAAGCACGTAAAGATCTGTGTAGATGGATAATGATAGAGGATGGAATACTTTGAGATTGCCTAAGAGCCATGATCTGGATTCTCTAAATCGAGGATTATTTATCTTTTCTCTCACTTTGTTAACAATGTTAGAAGTCATATAGGCGATTGAGACATGTTGCAATGAAAATAAAATTTTGGTGGCTAATTAAAAATTTTTAAATGTTTGGGATCTAAGTATAGTTTGCTCAAACTTGAAGAGGTGCTTCTATAAAATAGCAGCCAAAAATTTTAGCGACTGTTATCTATTTATTTCTCTATCATCTAAGAGATATGATGTAATACCCCAATTTTTCACTAATCAATCAGCGAAATAAATGTTTTTGATATAGAAATCTTTCCATTATAGTTTTTTCTAAGAAATATTCTTTCCATTGGTTTAAAAAATATTATTTTTTAGTATGTAGAATGGCACTATCATATGAAACCATAATTATTCTTTTTTTTTTCAATAGTTTCTATTCTAAACCTTTTGGACAATCATTGTATTTTGCATAAATGATATTTCAAAAGCAATAGGTGAATTGATGAAGAAGGAATTGCATATGTCGACTTAGGTAGGGTTTGCATGTCAGCAATTCATACTAAGATTAATAATTATCCTTTTACCTTTCAACTTATTTATAAAATATCAAGCTAAAAATAGATGAAATATTGATTGAGTATTGGTACATTCATATCCTTATCCATTTTTATTTTATGAATACAAATATAAGTGTGGATATTAATTGGATACCAAAATTCAAATCCATAAATCTTTTAACTAAATATGACTATTATTGGAGTGTGAGTCATTTTTTACCAACCAGATTACTTCGGACACAGATGAGATGAATTGGACTATAATATAGCCCTAGTCTAAGGAGAAACAATAGGTGTACAACCTTGAATAACAATTGCTCTTCTCATCGAGTGGAAGTTGATATGCTGGATTCGACACCAGCTCATCGCAAATTGACCTAGATGTTGGATAAACATTGCCTTGAAACTCACGACCTCAACATACTCAATTAACCCTGGATTCATATCAAAGTGGTACATCGGTATTCCTCTGACCTCAAGCCATTAGCCCACTTAATAACAAGGTCGACCTGATGGAATCTTTCATAATATCGCTTGACCTTCTATGATTTTTGGAATGTGGATAGAATCCATGTATAACGTCCATGACTAACCACCATGATTTGCATGTTAGTAGGTAGAGTTTTTATCTTGATGGCTTACCAGACTTAGGCATAAGAGTTTAAGGCTCTATCTGTATATAAAAAGATAATAAGGAGATCCTAAGATAAGCAAGCAAAGGGAGAGCAATGGCTGAATTCTCTCACTCTCTCATCTCTTTTCTTCTTTTTTCTCTTTTGTTCTCAAGCTCCGGCTCACTTAAGCATCGAAAGATCTTTCATCGAAACATCTTCGACAAGTGTGGACATTCATTGCAAGTTTTTAGAGGAGAAAATGCCCTCAAGTAGATCCAAGCTCCATGTCAGTGGATGATCGATGTTAGTTCGGAGACTGACAGTAACAGATTGGCACTTAAAGAAGGACATATTGCCCATTTTTGGAGAAAAGTAGGAAGAAATAGTGAGAATACGGATTTCTTTTCATTTATGGCCATGGTGAAACAAACAAACAATAATTTTCAGAATTCATTTCAAAGGTGGGATTATTTTGGCTGCTACCTCTTCAGGAATTGCATTTCTTCTATTATCTGAAGGGTTGATAGCACATTTGAGATTCAAGATACCAATTAATGTGCATGAATCTTTATATGCAAATAAAAAGGGAATCCATCTCACAAAATTAATTGAATCTATAAGTTTAATAGTTAATTGGGAATGAAACTCCAATGAACCATAAAAATTGTGTCGAGGATTCTGATAAATCTTTAAAAGATATTCTAAAAACTAATTGCTTAGCTAATGAAGAAAAATCATTTGATGGAATGACTGTACTTCTTAGAAAAGATTTTAGGCAGATTCTTCCTATCATTGTTGGAGAAAGTAAAGAAGAAACAATTGATGCATCAATCAATTGATCATAATTATAGAAATATTGTAGAATATTTTTTTTTTGAAAAAAAATGCATTCATTGGATAGCAATATGGATGATGAATCTAAAAAAATATTAAAATTTTAGTGAATGGATTTTGAATATTGGTAATAAAAAAATATCCACTAATACAATGGGAGGGGAAGAAGAATGGAACTGGATAAAAATTTATGATGATTTACTCATAGAACGAAGTAAGGACAATGTTCAAAATATCACTAAAGCAATCTATCAAAAATTTGAGGATAATTTTGATAACTCTATATGTTTAAAATATATAGTTGATGAGGTTAATTTCTATCTATTTTTTTTGGTTCCTATCATGCCTCTGACCCAAGTATTGGAAAATATGACCTAAAGCCAATCATCTAGGTTGTAAATAATTATGCTCCATACATACATATGAATTATAAAATGATAAATATTATCTGATAGATTCATCATAAGAAATACATCTTCCTAAATAGAACTCATATGTTATGATAAAGTCCTTAGAACAACTTTCAAAATGATAAAGGAGGATTTATCATGTGGTTCTTAAATCTTATTCGTGACCAAATGATACAATTATTATAAGAATGATAATTGTATTGATGTAGGTCATTGTATGCCATATTAGTTGGTTGTCTTCTTAATCAAGGTGTGTGGTGACACGGGTATGGCATACGAATGATATATAGGAGTATATTTCACTGAGCATGATCACTTTTGGAGCACTCTACTATTAAAGATTGCTCTGATGGGATATGGGTGTAAGTGTCCCTCTGACTTGAGGCTGTTTCGGTGACTGACAAGCAACTCACTATGCTTTGGTGTCGGACTATCTAAATTTTTAATTCGATGATGGAAAGTTTTTGGGTATAGTCAAGTACTTGTGAAGTCTGAGTGTGAGTTAAGATGGGATTGATCGCTTCAAGTAAAATTAGAGATGATGCATCACTATATTTTAATTTAGCAAAATTTTGGCCAAAGTAGTCCTAGTGAGGAGTCATAAGATTTTTGAGGTTAAGACATAATGTGGGCTACTCTTTCAGAGTTGATAGTTTAATCCTTAGTCATCCTTGAGCATCATGTGTCAAAAGGATAAATTATACGATAACTATATCAACATAGGTTCTAGAGTATTGCTAGACATATATTCGGCCTATTCGGACATCGAAAATCATTGCTAGATAGTAACATCGATTAGTACAGAAATTATTCTTATGCTACCGACTTAGATTTGATCCTATAAGATCACACACATAGAAGTACCTATCTGATCAAATGGCTAATCGATGATTATGAATCGTTGAAGGGTTTAATTATCAATTTGATTGATGATTAATCCTATGCAAAGATTGTATTAAATTATTTACTAATGATTGATAAATTAAAAAAATAATTAATTAATAATTTGATTGTTAATTGACTTAATTTGATTGAACAATGGAAATTGGATCAGATCTAATTGAATTAGACTTAATTAGGTTGGCTTTGGATTGATTGAATGCATCTCTATTGGATAACATGACTTGTTCCAATTGATCTCAAGGATACAAATCAAATTTTAAGTTAAATAAGATTTAATTAGTTTTATATATATTTTGATTAGATCAAATTTTGTTAGATAATAGGCTTGATTGGATTAAGCCCTATTATCAAATAGCTTCCCTGATATCCATCAAGAATCAATCCCTGGATCTATAAGGGTTCTTAATCTAACTAATTCTCTAATTAGATTGGGGCCTAATTGATTTCATAATTAGACTAAGATCTAATTAGTTAGTTTATTATAACTAATTCCTAAATTAGTTAGAATTGGATCCAAGGGTTACTTAGAGTTGAAACAAGATTCTTGAATCCTATTTGGAATAGGACTAAACCAACTAAACCCATCTATTTAAGAAGTTCTCTATGCCTCCACTCCCTCTTTACCGTGAGATCTCACACCCAAAGAAAAGGCCATGCCCCCTCTTATGTTTCGTGCGAAAAGAAAGCTCTTCTCCTCTTCTTGTCGCCAAGAACAAAGGAGGGGCATTCAAGAGTTGGATGCCCCATACTCTACATGCCAACCCCTCTTCTCCTCTCCATCTTGGAGTGATTTTATGAGATTTCTACTGTTGGTTCTTGGACATTAAAGAGGACTTCTCTTGCTGGTTCTATAGTAGAAAATGGAAGAAGAAAGATTCTTCCCAATGAGAGAAAGAGAAAGAAAAGAAGGGTCTTCTTTCTTATGCGCAGCCTTGAAGAAGAAAGAGTTCTTCTTTCAATTTTTTTTTATTTTTCTCTAAAATAAAAATTAAATTAGATAATTTTTAATATAAAAATTTAAAAAAAAATATATCAAAAAAATTTGGTTGGATGTTTGGGGCTTCCTAGAGTTCCAAATCAAAGAGAAAAAAGAGAGAAGAAGAGAGAAGAACGGTTCTTCTCTTGGGTCTCTCTTTTGAATTTTTTTAGAACATAAAAATTCATATAATTTTCATCATAAAAAATCAGAAAAAAATTTTTTTCTTAAAAGCATGAAAAAAAGGAGAAAGGTTCTCTCTTGTGCGTGGGAGAATTGAGAAGAAAGGGTTCTTCTTTTGATCTCTATTATAGAGATCTGATGCGTGAATCCAGAAAGAAAAGAAGAGAATCTCCTTATTCTTTATCTTCTTTATGTTTCTCTTAGATCAGTCAAAGCATGGTGTCTTCACGAGCTAGCACTCCCGAAGAGATCGATTAGCACAAGGACTTCATGTGGATATCCGTAGAGGCGAGACACGTATGCTGCTACCGAGCATCATGAAGAATCAATTACTATAGATTTTGGATATGGTGATCTACTATCCGTACTCAGGTATGAAGTTTTAAACTCAATTCATATTGAGATATGATCTAAATATAATTTAGATATGATCTAATTACATATAGATATGGTCTATACTTACTGAATTTAAGATTTCAGATTTACATACATACATATTAGTTCATATCATGGATCCTATATGGTAGTTTTAGATTTGATTTATGTATGTATTATAGATCAAATTATTTAATTTATATATGTTCTACTGTAAAATTTTAAAAATGCATGTACAAAATCATCATGCTTCCCTTCAACTGGTATCAGAGCGAAGGTTCGTTATGACATAAATATATATGCATATAGAGTTAAAATCTAGATTTAGCAATACATGAGATATATTATGATCTGATTTTAGATATGATCTAATATAAAATCAGATTTAATATAATTTAGATTAGATTTAAATTTTTGTATATATGATATTTGAATTAGATTAGATGTTTTGAGTAGCAAAGTACTCGGATTGGGTAATCACCAGATCGTCCGATCATAGAAGCAAGTAAGATTACATGATCCTCTCTTTGCATTCAATGGGGTGCTCTTATGATATGTAGGAGTGCCACTGTGAGATCCCATAAAAAAAAAGTGAAAGGAGAAAACTTACTTTCTTGCGAAATCCTAGATCTTAAAATTCTAGGTGTTATTGTATGTGATGCAAGTTGTGAAGAAACTAGTTATATCTAATCTTGATTAATCAAAATTATTTTAATTTAAAATTATAAAAATTTAGATCTGATCTAAAAGATTTTATGATTTAATGTAAAAAATTTATATAAAAAATTATTTTGAAACTTTAACCATGTTGCTGCAAAAAATTAATTAAGAATTAAGTGTTGAACTGAATAGATCTAGAATTGTGATTTGAGATCTCATGATATTGCATAAAACATAAGGCATGGATTAGCTCAAATCAGATTTTTTTCTTTAATTAGGTTAGACCTAAGGTTAGAATCAAAAAATTGATTGACCATATAGAGAAATTAATTAAGTCTAATCAAATGTTGAATTAGATTAATCAGGATTTTTCTAATACAATAGTTATAAATGATCAAGTTCATGTCTTTGATTAAATGAAATGGACCTTGATTGTAGTTCAACAGTTGAACCCGAATCATTAAGTTGGTCAAATCAAAACTAGTTAACCAATTAGTGTCTAAGGTAAGTTTTGTATTTTGATCGGTGATTTTTAATTGAGAGCGGCTTATCTGATCATTTCGATGGTGTCTAAGGCAAGCTTAGCAAACCCTCCCACCGATTTCACTTACCTGATCAATTTGATGAATTATATTTTGATTAGATCATTAAGTGATTCGAGTTAGCTCATGCCATTAAGGTTGATCGGTGTGACTGATCTAGGTGCTAGTTCAATCAGCATGATCTAATCTGATTCAGTGACTTGGTGAAGTCAGTGGAAGGATTGTGATCTACTGATTGATCTTTTCTTCTCTCTTCTCAAAATTGATTAAACTCTCTAAATTATTAGGTTTATAAAATGAGCTAGTTATGGTGATAACTAGATCATAGCCTCTCATTAAGGTGAATGATAATGGGTCCATTATTTTTGATTGACATTGTAGGTGCCATCCATCTAGTATTCTCTCTGAATGATGGAATTATCATTCATCATATGATGATTCTATTGAACTATCTGATGAATGGTTGGATTGACCGAGCTATCCTCGGACCTAATCATTTTTTGGCCAGAATCACTGAGTAGGTTCATGTTAATGATTTGACCTAACTGAGACTTTTAGTGGAAGTCTATTATCTACTAAAATAAAATCTAAGGCTAAATTAAATATTAAAAGTTATTTAAAAAAAATAATTGATTGAGAACCTATCCATAAGTACATATGAATTGATCGAGCCATCCTCGGACTTATATGCAGTCTGTGTGGTTCTAGTACCCACTAAAAAATTAAAGTAATTCTTCAAATTAGAGATAGAGACTACCAATTTATATATAATAGTAGGAGAATCTTTAAACTAAAGTCTAAGTCTTTAGGCTTAAAATAGTTCATATACTAATAGGTCAATTGTTCTCTTTTTAGAAATGGCTAGAATATTATCGTTCTGTTCACTGTTAGATAGTAAAAATATTATCAGACCTAACTTTGATAGCTAATATCAAAAGTTGAGTATAGTTTTTGAGCGAATTGATCAAGAAGTCTCAGGCTAATCCAAATAGGCTTAAAAGAAAAATTAGTAAATGGTTGCTGGTCAAGATAGTTATATGATAACTTTTTGAAATTTTTCTATTGATAATATTACTATCTGGGTATAGAAAATCGACAGTACAAGTTATGTTTGCAAATAGTTGTAAAAGACTTCAAGATAGTAGAAAGTTTAGAAACGGCAAGAGAACATCTAAATGTAAGAGATGGAAGTCTGTTCCAGTCTTAACATTAGGAATCATCAAGCTTGTTCTCAATTCTGAAGATGTCATTTTAAGTAATTGTCACTATTATCCAATCTTATTGATAATGTCAATAAGAATGATTATTGTAATATCATTATGAATGATATTATAATAATGAGTGGATAATTAAAAATGACATAAACTTAGTATCATAACATGTTAGTGTAAAGTATACGTCTAACTAGCATCCTAGATTAGATAATATCACTGAAGCCTATCTTTAGCATAATTGACTTAGTCATCTTTTATTGGAAAGGATGAATGAGCCAGTGATGTTCTGAGTTTGATACGTATTGATATATTTGCCTCATGAATATTAGTGTCAAAAGAGGGCTTACTACTTCATTAAAATCTCTAACGACCTATCTTGGCATGGGTGCTTCTTACTTATGAAGCATAAGTTTGAATCAGTTGAAATGTTCAAATGATTCTATAATGAGGTAGATAAACTAATTGCAAAGAGTATTAAAATTCATCGGTCAGACCAATGAAGTGAATATCTTTACAGTAAATTTTGACATATCTTGAAGAGAATTGGATTCTCTCTCAATGGATCTCTCTTGAGATACCACTATTTAAAAGGGTGTCTGAAAGGAGGAATCGAACTTTGTTAGACATAGTTCGGTCTATTGTGGGCTTGTTAGTCTACTAGAAGTTATGTTTTAGAAACTACTTGATTTGTGCTTGAGAACATTCTGAACAAATCGATTACCAAAACTCTATATAAGATATGGATTTAGATAATTTGATACTCTCTTACTTTAGCATTTAGGGTGTCGAGCTTATATGAAACATTCACAAACTGACTAGCTTGAATTTTGATTTAATAAATATTATATTAGAGATATTTCTTCTACCTTCATAATGGATATAAGATATTCATAAATCTTAAAATATTTTTTTTTGAAAAAAAGGTTTTTTGGTGAAGGAATTGATGTCATTAAGATCAAGCTTGGTGAAGCTTGATGGGTAGAAGAACCAACTCTGACACAAACCAACAGAATCAGAGCTGATTAGATCAAATTCGAAACCTAATATAAAGACATCTCTGAGTAGATATGGTAGAGTACCATATCAGTCGAATAGATACTATGATTTTTAAGTTTGGGATGGAGATTTGATCTTTCATATGGATGTAATACAAGGATCTAACTTTTAAAAGTGGCTTAGAGCCATTAAATATAAAATAAAGTCTATGAAGATCGATGATGTATGGACATTCATTGATTCACCTGAATGAATGAGATCCATAGGGTGTAAGTGAATTTTAGATGGATAAGAGGCACAGATGGAAAGGTGGAGACCTATTAATTCTGTCCAATTGTCAAAAGATTTCATCAAAGTTAGAGTATTGATTATGACGAGATATTTCTTTGTGGCAATCCTCAAGTTCATTCAGATTGAATCAAACTTCTCAAAGTTGAAACATATGTTTTGAATATATGGCTTCATTGAGAACGAAGCAAAATTCTGTATGTATAAATGGGCTAATAGTTCTGTAAAAGTATTTTTTGTATTGTTTGGATGAAATTCTCTCAATCAGGAATGACATCCCTACATTACAGGGAATAAACGTTTGGTTGTCAGCTCTGTTCTCCATAAAGATTTGGAAGGTTATGAGAACCATCCTTAAGTATTTATGAAATACTAAGGATCAATGGCTCATTTATGGAGAATCTGACTTAAAACCTATGGAATATTGATTCTAATTTTTAGCGGATCAAAATGATAAAGTTGTGTCAAATTATATTTTTATCCTAAAAGGAGAAGCGACATACTTGAAAGATTTCAAGCAGTATTCATTAGCCAGTTTTATTTACAATATGAAGTCTTTGCAGCATTTGATGCTGGTAAAGAAGTTATTGAGTTACAAAAGTTCATCAACAAGCTTGGAGTGATACCCTCCGTTGATGATCCAATCTTTCTGTATCGATAGCAGTACTCTCAAACTGAAGAACTGATGTTCCATCTAAGGACCAAATATATTCTACATTACAATCACCTTATTCGATAAGATCAAAATAAAGTCAACCTTAAGAAGATCAACTGAAAGGAGAACTTGATCGATCCATTGACTAGAGCAATTGGATCTAATGAATTCGATGATCTCAAATGGAAGATGGGTATTTGATACCGATTTGATTGGCTTTAGTCTAAGTGAGAGTTGTTGAAAATATATCCTAAAATCAATCATTTAGGTTGTAGATGATTGTGCTCCATACATGTATATGAATTATAAAATGATAAATGTTATCTGACAGATTCATCATAAAGAATATATCTTCCTAAATAGAACTCATATATTATGATGAAGTTCTTAGAACTACTTCCAAAATGATAAAGAAGGATTTATCATATGATTCTTAAATCCTGCTCGCAATCAAATGATACAATTATCATAAAGATGATAATTATACTGAGTG
This sequence comes from Elaeis guineensis, assembly GCF_000442705.2. Classification (NCBI taxonomy): domain Eukaryota; kingdom Viridiplantae; phylum Streptophyta; class Magnoliopsida; order Arecales; family Arecaceae; genus Elaeis; species Elaeis guineensis. The sequence continues at coordinate 91,962,761 of NC_026001.2, read as the reverse complement.
TAGATCGTTGTATGCCATATTAGTTAGTTGTCCTCTTAATCAAGATGTGTGGTGATACGGGTATGGCATACGAATGATATGTAGGAGTATATTTCACTGAGCGTGATTACTTTCAGAGCACTCTGCTGTCAAGAGTTGCTCTGATGGGTTATGAGTGTAAGTTTTTTCTTATCTAAGGCTGTCTTGGTGACTTGCAAGTAACTTACTGTGCTTTGGTGCCAGACTATCCAAATTTTTAATTCGATGATGGAAGATTTTTGGGTACAATCAAGTACTTGTAAAGTCTGAGTGCGAGTCAAGATGAGATTGACCGCTCCAAGTAAAATTAAAGATGATACATTACTGTATTTCAATTTAGCAAAATTTTGTCTAAAGTAGTCCTAGTGAGGAGTCACAGGATTTTTAAAGTTGAGATACAATATGGACCACTCTTCTTGGGTTGATAGTTTAATCCTTAGTCATCCTTGAGCATCAAGTGTCAAAAGGATGAATTATATCGTAACCATATCCATATAAGTTCTTAAGTGTTGCTAGGCATACATTTGACCTATCTGGATATCGAAAACCATTGCTAAATGATAACATCAATTAGTACAAAAATTATTCTTGTGCTACCGACTTGATTCAAACCTATGGGATTATACACATAGAAGTACCTATCTGATCAAATGGCTAATTGATGATTATGAATCGTTGAAGGGTTTAATTATCAATTTGATTGATGATTAATCCTATGCAAAGATTGTAATAAATTATTTATTAATGATTGATAAATTAAAAAAATAATTAATTAATATTTTATTTATTAATTGACTTAATTTGATTAAGCAATGAGGATTGGATCAGATCTAATTGAATTAGATTCAATTAGGTTGGCTTTGGATTGATTGAATGTATCTTTATTGGATAACAAGATTTGTTCCAATTGATCTCAAGGATGCAAATCAAATTTTAAATTGAATAAGATTCAATTAGTTTTATATATATTTTGATTGGATCAAATTCTGTTAGATAATAGGCTTAATTGGATCAAGCCCTATTATCAAATAGCTTTCCTGATATCTATCAAGAATCAATCTCTGGATCAATAGGATTCTTAATCTAACTAATTCTCTAATTGGATTAGGGTCTAATTGGTTTCATAATTAGACTAAGATATAATTAGTTAGTTTGTTATGAATAATTCTTAAATTGATTAGGATTGGATCCAAGGATTAGTTAGAGTTGGAATAAGATTCTTGAATCCTATTTGGAATAGGACTAAACCAACTAAACCCATCTATTTAAGAAGTTCTCCATGCCTCCACTCCCTCTTTACTATGAGATCTCATGCCCAAAGAAAAGGCCACACCCCCTCTTATGTTTTGTGAGAAAAGAAAGCTCTTCTCCTCTTCTTGTCGCCAAGAACAAAGTAGGGGCGTCCAAGAGTTGGACGCCCCATACTCCACACACCAACCCCTCTTCTCCTCTCCATCTTAGAGTGATTTTATAAGGTTTTTACTATTAATTTTTGGACATCAAAGAGGGCTTCTCTTGTTGGTTCTACAGCAAAAAATTGGAGAAGAAATGTTCTTTCCAGTGAGAGAAAGAGAAGGAAGAAGAAAGGTCTTTTTTTTGTGCGCAGTCTTGAAGAAGAAGTTCTTCTTTCAGATTTTTTTTTTTAATTTTTTTTTTATAATAAAAATTAGATTAGATCTGATTTTTAATATAAAAATTTAAAAAAATATATATTAAAAAAATCTGGTTGGATGTTTGAAGCTTCCTAAAGTTCTAGATCAAGGAGAAAAAGGAGAGAAGTATGGTTCTTCTCTTGGGTCTCTCTTTTGGATATTTTTAGAATATGAAAATTCATATAATTTTCAGCATAAAAAATCAGATTAGATCTGATTTTTATCACAAAAAATCTGAGAAGAAAAATTTTTCTTAAAGGCATGGAAGGAAGAGAGAAAGGTTCTCTCTTATGCGCGGGAGAATTGAGAAGAAAGGATTCTTCTCTTGATCTTTATTGTAGAGATCTGATGCGTAGATCGAGAAAAAAAAAGAGATGGTCTCATTTTTTATTTTCTTCATATTTTTCTTAGATCAGTCAAAGCATGGTGTCTTTACAAACTAGTACTTCCAGAGAGATCGATCAGTACAAGAACTTCGTACTGATATCCGTAGAGATCGAACACGTATACGACTGTCGAGTATCATGAAGAATCAATTACTATAGATTTTGGATGCGATAATCTACTACCTGTGCTCAGGTATGAAGTTTTGAACTCAATTCATATTTAGATATGATCTAAATATAATTTAGATATGATCTAATTACATATAAATATGATCTATACTTACTGAATTTTAAATTTACATATATGCATATTAGTTCATATTATAGATCCTGTATGGTAGTTTTAGATTTGATCTATGCATATATTATATATTAAATTATTTAATTTATGTATGTTCTGCTGTAAAATTTTAAAAATATATGTACAAAACCACTACGCTTCCCAATATAATTGATGACTCTATATGTTTAAAAATGCAAAATTTTGATAACTCTATATGTTTAAAATATATAGTTGACGAGGTTAGTTTCTATCCATTTTTTTTTGGTTCCTATCATACCTCTGACCCAAAATCGTGAGTCAGAGGTTATGGTAATTGCTGCATACTTATAGAGAAATCTCTCTACAAGCATGTAAAGCATCTCATCATGATATAATAAAGTAATAGTAAAATAAGATTGAAATAATTAATATTCAATTTTAATTCAAGTAGCTAAACCAAATATCTCATAAAATAAAATTGTATAGTTTTCCATCAACTTCAATAAATTTTAATATATAATAAAGATATCAAATTTTGTCTTTAATTCGCTCTCTTATATAGAATCTCTAAATCAAGCTAGTCTTTTGAATCTATAAAAATAGTAAAATATAGAGTAATAAACTAGATAGCTCTATAAGCAATGTATCCTTTGACTAGATAAATCAAGCAATATTAATATACTAAACAATAAACTTACAAGATGCATCAATTAAACATATAGTACTAATCAAAATAAGATCCATATGAACTCTTTTCAAATTTAATTTTTCAAATTTATTTTTATTCATAATTCAATTTCATTCAAAATACTCGATTCACCTCGATAGCTATGAACCATGACCACACTTATACCCTATGGCTAGGCCACAAATGAGTTCAAAATAAATAAGATATTAATGTATAACCCCCACTAGTAAGGTGTTGATATATTAGTATATAATTCTTACTAGCAGAATATCAATATACCAGCACATAATCCCAGTGATAGAATATCGATATACTAGCATATAGCCTTCACTATCAGGATATTGATATACTAGTATATAACCTTCACTGATAGGATATCGATGTACCAGTATATAATCTTCACTGATAGGATATTGATATACCAATATATAATCTCTATTGGTAGGATTTCGATACATAGTCAGACTGCGAGTTAAAATCTATCTCAATTCAAATATCTTTTTTTAATAAAATTAATTTCATATTTCAATTGAACAATATATAAGACCAACCAAAATTAAAATCAATCAATCACAACTCCAAGATAAAATCATATTTGATAATGCATCAAACAATATTCTACAATAAAGTAAATTTAATAGATAAATATCATATTTCATATTTATAAATCACAAACAATATCACTCAAAATTCAATAATATAAATACTATATAACTTGTTGTTAAATCTAGAAAAAGAGTCACATTACCTACCTTATGAGTGGACCCAATTAACAAGTTGAATTAATTCTGAGAATCTTTCTCATAGTCTATTACCTTTCTATCGAAAATATGCATATTTTGTTGCATAAGAGTATAGATCCTTCCTTAGGTCCAAGGTTGGAGGCTTCCATCCTTGTTTTATTTAGCTACTAGTTAAAGATCTATGCATTGCATAGGATCATATGTACGAAAATAATTTTTTAGATATTGTTATCTTATTTTTTAAATATTGCTATATTTTTATTATTATTTAAATTATTATTAATAATAAATTAATATTTAAAAATAATATTTTTATTATTATTTTAAAAAATAATAATTTTTAAAATAATAATTTATTATTAATTTTTAAAATTAATTTTTTAAAAATAAGATATTATTATATAAATAATATTTTTAAAATAATAATAAAAATATTATTTTTTAAAATAATATTCTGAAAGCTTAATATTTTTTTACTTCAAATGATTATTAATAATAAATAATAATATTTTTATCTTTTTTTCTTCCTCCCATCGCCCCTGCCCCCACAGTGTGAGACCTAGGTCACGGCCATCTATGTTGCCCCTGCCGCGGCCCCACCCCACCGCCGTTCACATCGAATGTATAAAAATATATATTTTTTTAATATTACTATATTTTTATTATTATTTAAATTATTATTAATAATAAATTAATATTTTAAAAATAATATATTTATTATTATTAAAAAATAATATTTTTAAAAATAATATTTTATTATTAATTTTTGAAATAAATTTTTAAAAATAATATGTTAATATTATTAATAGTACTTTTAAAATAATATTTTAAAAAATAATAATATTATTATTATTTTAAAATTAATATTTTTTTATGCTTCACATTATTATTAACAATAAAATAATAATATTTTTTTCTTTTTTCCTCCTCCTCCCCAAATATTTTTTTTTAAAATTAATATCCTAAAAAATAATATTTTAAATTATTATTAGTAATAAAATAATAATATATTTTTTTCACCCGAAATGTTTTCTTTTTTTCTCCTTTCCTTTCCTTTCTCCTGCCCTCCCTCTCCTCAAATATTTTTTTCAAAATTAATACCCTAAAAAAATAATATTTTAAATTATTATTAGTAATAATTTAATAATATTTTTTTTCTTTTCTCCTCTCTTTTCTCAAATAATTTTTTTTTCTTTTTTCCCCCTTCCTTTCCCTTCCTCCCGCCATCTCCTCCCCACCCCCCGCCCCTGGCGCGTCCCCCCGGCTCTGGCACCACCAACCCCTCCCTTCTCCTCTATGGCCCCACCTCATCGTCATTCCTACTTGTTTTCTCGCTCGATCCTGATGAATTCGAGCCCCTGTGGCTCCGTGCGAGCATCAGCAACCACCCCTCCCCTCCCCTGGCTCCGGTACCACCAACCTGGCCCCGCCCCACTGCTGTTCGCACTATATCCGGCTCCGAACCACCACCAAAACCCCTCCTCTTCCCTCCCCTCCCCTCTCCTAGCTCTGACGCCACCAACCCGCCTCTCCTCCTGTCCACGGTCCCGCCCCATCATCGTCCCTTTTTGTTCCCTAAAAGGCCTAGATCCTTGGCCACCACCTCTCTCTCGACCAACTTTATTTTCTTCGATGTTTTGAATTTCTACTTTTGATGGGTCGAGCAGTCATCCTCACTGCCATTCGAGAGGAAAGGATCGGAGGTAGGCCAGAGGGAGAGGCTGCTGTCATTGTCGGAGCTGTCGCTGGTGAGAAGGTTGAAGGACACATTTCGTCCATTGGATTTGATGGACATGGACAGAAGAATCTGGTGGAATTCGATCGAAAGGAGAAGGGGATGGGCATCCAGAGGGCTCGAGAAGCTTCGAAGAAAAAAAATTGGGAGGGAGGAAGGTGACAGTGCCTCAGGGAGATCGAAAGGACGGACCGATGTTGGTGACGATGGGGAGGAAGGTGATGGATGAGAACAACGGGAGGTGGCTGTGAGGAGAGTGGGGAGGAGATGGAAAAAAAATTGAAAGAGGTCAGAAAGCTTCGTAAGAAAAAAAAATATTTATGAGAAAGTCGGAGCTCGACACATGGCATGTTGGGAGGGTTTTGACTTTCTAAGTTGGCAACACTACAATACTCCTCCATAGAGTATTGTTTTATATATATATAATTAGAGTAGGCTGTTGTCCACTCTTATAGGCAATCTGCTATTTTGTGATCTTTTTGACCACAACAAAATATGCACCAATGTTCCAACAATAATCACTTACTGTATGATTTCTACGGCATCGAAAATATTTTATGTGATCAGTCGTCCCATAGTTGTTACTCACTAACCTCTTATTCGAATCCTTAATATGTTTACTATTCTATCCTTAGGATTCATTCGACCTATTTTTTTCTTTTGATTCCATTCCCTTTTGTATGCTTCTTATTAACTTCTCTTTCAATAATCATTGTTTTATTTACTACATCTGCATAAATAGTTAAATCATATGGTATCATTTGCTTTCGATTTTTTATCCTCAGTTCCATGCATCTTAAATTTATGCACTCGATTATGCTCATCCTGGACCAACGTCCTCAGAATAAATGGCAAGCTCCATAAACTTCATATTCTACAACTATCACATTTCTTTATTTCAGATAAATATTTTTTTTTCTTTTTATGTCCTCACACTATAAAAAAAATACTGATCATGAAGCCCTTTAGAATCTTTTCCACGTGAGTTGTTTCTTATCTTATCATATTTATGTTGCAGTCTCTGCCACTAATTAAACACCTCACCTTGCAACATGTACGATACATACAAAATCCTTTCATCATCACAGTATCTCATAACAACAATTGCTTTCTCCATATCCATAAGCTAGTTCTTAGTTTTCAAAGATTTGGTAGTTCCCTTGAAAGCTGGTAAAGATAATTTCTTAAATTCTACAATATTACTCCGTTGCTCTGACTACTTTCCATGTCCTTATGATGGTGGTGTTTGTTGTTGTATTGGCCATTATTGCAGTAACTATTGCTGCAACTTTTGTTGCGATTACACCAAGTCGAGTAAAGTTTGCATCATTCAGGACATGTTTGATTCTTACTACATCTGGTTGTTTTTAACAAAATTAATGACTCCTTGCTGAGGGGTGCTCCAACTTGTTGAGGAGTATCGCTATCATGTTGGTTTGATATCTCTATAATAGCAATATGAGCGGCTCTTTTTATCCAACATAGAGCCATTTTAATTTTTCACGAGCAACGAGCTTCCTAAAATTCTCTTTCAAATCTAATATCCAAAATTATACTGTTATTAAAATTTAATTATGACTATTTTAAAAGTAAAAATTTAAAATTTTGAAATCTTCATAGGATTGATTGAGCAATAACGACCAACATTCAGTCGGTGTAATTTAGGACATCAAATCGATCAACTACAAATCAAGAATCATGTTAGGATGCTAGGATATAATTGATGATGAAATCTCATGATGTTCGATCCGATCAAGATGGAAACTGATAAACTATCCAATAGTTAATGGTTAAGATCTCTTCATTAAGATTTGTCGAAGCTACTAGTGGATCTTTCTAAGTTCCAAAAAATTCTAGAAGAGAGACATCTTTAAAAACCTTAGAGAGAGAAAGTATGATTTTTTAGAGAGAGAAACTAAAGAGTTAAAGTGGAGAGAGAAATAATTATAGGAAGAGAAAGGGAGAGGGAAGAAAGAGAGAGAAACTCTTTCTCTCTCCTTTTTTCTCTTCTTTTTTTTTTCTTCTTTTCTTTTTTTTCTTCTTTCTCTTTTCTTCCTAACGAAATAGGGGACGTTGTGGTCCCTATTTGTTCCTTGGATCGGAGGCCATGACCGATGTGGCTAGGGTTGAGAGTGGTCGGGATGATGGCAGTGCAGTCAAGAATTCCTTTTGCAGTGATTGATGATGACGAACGACACCAGAAATTCAAAGAAAACTCAAGAAAAAAAATAGGGCTTGATTTATCCCAAGAGAAATCTAGCAATTGCTAGCCGGAATTGATGCTCTGATGGTTGGAGAAGCTAAAGGATCAACCTAAAAGTCTTAAGTTCTCACGTAGCTTTTTTCGTGAACTCTATTAGCGAAACCTTACAAAATCTGACGTGCTTCTTTCAAGTTGGCCTTTGATCTCCAATCAAAAAGATGGGAATCCTTCTTCCCATTAAGTAGAGCTTGAGAGGAGTCTAACTCCTTCTCGACTTCGATTTCCATCTGAAAATCAGGAGAAGAAGACTTTCTATCAGAGTCTTCTTCATCCCTATATTTTTCTTTTTTGGGTGCTTTAAGATTGATACAAAATCTTCTTTTGTTTGTTCTCTTTTTGCTACTTTAAGATTTGTATGACTAGGTTTAAGCTAGGTTGGAGTATCACAGTTTCAATGGAGGAAAATGTGTATTTAAGTTCCGACACAGTTTTAAAATCACAAGCAAATACTCATTCTTTATCTTGTTGAATTTCTAAACTCTTTAAAAGTAGTAGCATACTACGTCATGAGCTACATTTTTAAATAGATGCTCCTATACTATTGTAAAATATTAATTAAAATATAGTCCTTTGCAATAGTACTAAATTGATAATCACTCAATTAACTATAAAGGTGATTGAAGTTGTGATCATCATCGATAATCATGTTGGTATAATAGTGTATATTCTGCATATTATAATATAAATTTTAGATATAAAATGATCTTTTATTTTTTAAAAAAGATAGTTTTTGGTCAACCTTTGCTCTATAATGATGATTAACAAAAGTGAGGGACAAACTTTAAAATATGTTGGTCTTTACTTGCCTAAACCTATATTCTTGCTTGGACAATAGTACATAGTAATATCGATGGTAACTTTACCTTAAGATCTCAAAATTTTAATGGAAAATAATTCTACAATATTGCAGAATTATACAAAGAATACTATTTATAAAAAAAATTTTACTGATTTGTACTTTCAATTTTTTTGGTTTTTGTTGTATATACATTTTCTATTGCTAAATATTTGTTCCTTACTCGGTGAATTATGGATGTATAAATGTATAATCATAATATTTATTTGAATAGATCAATAGAACAAATAGAATATGATTTATTATCAACTTTATCATTAGAAAAGAGTACTTGGAGTATTCAAGTAAGAATATTAAGAATATAAGATTCTGCAAACACAACTATGGACAACCAGCTAATAGTATTGATTGCATTTTGCTTTACAAATTTTGAATCATATTGATAATTATCTTTTTCATGCATAGGGAGATTCCATTCGATATGGAAGTAGGATACTACTTGATTCAATAACCTTCTTATCAAAAAAAATATATATTTTACAAAAAAAATTAATATTGTTTTAAATAAAAAAATTTAGAGCCTCCACTTATTGATATATGATCTATATCAATAGATGGACAGTTATATAGCAAGTGGATACTGATACTACCTCCATATCTCTTTAGAAATTTGATTTCATTGATTTCGATGAAATACCAAACAAAAAATTATAATGATCTATATTTAACAAGTATTAAAAGTTGTTAATATTTTTTTTGACAAGAATATAGCAGCATTGTATAGCATTTTCTTTTTTCTAATATAGATATTATTGGACATTTTACAACCATAAGCCCTCTTCGCCAGATATATCTTAGAGAAAAGCTAGTATGCAAAAGGAATTTAGAAATATAGAACATCAAGTATGGTGCATCTATTTATTTTTTTATTGTTTGTTCAAGTTTTTCTTTTTCTAATAAGATATATTAGCTTTGTAAAATAATGGATTTGTAAATTATATCCAACATTTGCTGCTTATTAACAGAATGTAGAAGTTATGTGTCACTTTTTGGGGTAAAGTTGCTAAAGAATTTAACAAAAATACTCTTCATGAAAGGGAAAAAGATGGGCTGGTTGTGATAATCTGAGTTGGCATGATTGTCAAGATATATAAAGGTAATTTACTTCGATTTACTTTTTTTCTCATATCATACATGCTACAATTTTACACAATAACTTTTGTAAATCTTGTTTTAAAACTTTAGAACAAGCTTATCAATCTCTTCTACATCAAGAAATTACATGGATGTCCCAATCCTTGAAATTACAATGTACTACCATAGGTTTTGCAATTCTAGATATATATTCAACAACTTCTTTATATCCATTTAAATATATAAATGAATTAGTATGCAGATTAGCATTACTGGTGGCTCCAATACAGTTTATAGTGTAGAAAGAATAAATAAAGGTTGATTCTTAGCAAGAAGCATTTATCAATAGAAAAACAATCGAAAATTTACTTATCCTTAATCCAAACAATTTTTAGATACATAATATTTTTTTTGAAAAATACCTAGAGCACCGTAATGCATTGATATTACAATCAAAGCTTTTTTTTTATTTAGGGGATGAAATTCATGTGTATAGCAAATTTAAGATTGATTGATACTTCCCATGGATGATAGTACAAATCATGCTATGATCGAAGATTTGCAGTAATGTAACTTATGTAAATAATTTTTGGTACAACCATTATAGTAAAAATGATCAATCTCCCATACCATAGTAAAATTGTGGCAGTTTCATTTCTACTATTTTTACTTATTACATATATATTTTTTTATTTGATTGGACTAATAGTTAATTATTGGGCCTAATAAAGGTACAAACTTATTGCAATCATGGAGGATGAACTAACATTGCAATTTTCATAACATTCGATAAATTAGCTCTATAGATAATTAATGTTCCAGTGCTTAATCTCACGTCAGATGTATGATCTAATAGATTCACACTTCTCTTTGCTATTCAGAAGATTTTAAACATTACATATATCTTTCAAGTTCATTTGGTCTACAAAATTTTGATATTAATACCATCAACTTCAAAGTAACAAGAATTTTTTATGAAAATGAACCACAAAAAGCTGGTCTGCACCAAATTTTTACTGCTGAGCCATCCTCATTTCATACCAAGGCTTCTTCATCTCGAACTCCTTTAGTTGAAGCTCTTGAAGAAATTGCTATAGCAACCCCTAAAAAATTCATTCATAATAAACTTTTCGAAAAGAAAACTCCAATAAAAATATCTTTAGATATGGCCATGTAAAATATGCTGATTTCAATGTTTATATAAAAAATTGTATGGTATTATTGAATATAATTTATTTACTTATATAGAGATCCATAAGTAATATCCCTCCTCAAAAAATAATATGAAAGATAATTTAGATCATGTAGATAACTTCATACACCCAACTTTTCCTATACCGCACCTATTATCATTTCTTTTGATAGTTGATCCAGAGAACGTTGGAGAATAAGTGTAATACCACAGCCCAACAGATCCAAAATTTGATCGAGGCTTGGTCCACTTGACCGGCCTAGCCACTTGGGCCCAAAAAGATCATGCATGAAGTTTAAAGCATGAAAAAAAAATTGATGAAGACTCCCATCGTCAGAGGAGTCTAGTGCTAGGGAGGACTTGAATTCCTCACTTCATTCTATTTAAAGGGTTCAAGCCCTTCGAACCCCATCAACACTGACCGCAAACCATCATTAGAGGAAATCCCCCTTTTCTCTTCCTCTTCTCCTGGAAATCTTCTAGTGTATTCATTGGAATCGTGGGTCAATCATTGTTGGAAAACCAACTAAGAGCTCGAGATTCTGGACCGCTTTGCCCATCTTCCTCTATCATTGAAGCCTTGATTTCCAATCAACGATCACCAAATCTCATCGCATCAAAGATCTCCTATTTCGACTTTCGAATTTCTTATTTTCTTGTCAATTTCTTTGATGTTTTTGATGACAATCACCATCTCCAACAGCCAGCTAGGAAACCTCTGGTCTTGTCACCATGGCACATATCGTCGACCATAGTAGTTGCCCATGAGAGGCTCTTCTAATTCGAGAGTAAGATGGAACTCCCCTATTTCGTCAAGAACCAGGGAAGGAAGAAGAAAGAGAAGACAAGAAAAGAAAAAAAAGAAAAAAGAAATGAAATGAAAGAAAAGTGGACTTTCTCTCTTCCCTCCCTCCTCTCTCTCTCTTCTGTTTTTCCATCTCTAGTTTCTCTCTCCTCTTTCTCTCTCTAAAAATTTTTCTCTCTAGATTGTTTCTCTCTCCTAGGATTTTTTAAATCTTTGAGAAGATTTATCTTAATGAGTTCGATCAATCCTGGTGAAGGGTCTTATCCTGTGGTTGTCAAGCAACGTGTTGACAACCATCCTAGCTAGATCGGATATCACTAGATTTGATTATCCATAATTTTTTTATTGAACCATTTATATACTAGTTTAATCATGATTTAATTAAATTATCTTGATCAGATTACTTGGATTGCTAGACAGTGTTGCTTGATCAATCATATTCTATTTTGGGACATTCTCTCTCTACTTGATTTATGAATCTAATGAAGGACCCCCTGTCTTGTTGCTTTGAATCTGAGTTGATCTGGTGGATAGGCTTCGAACTATCCTGTTGATCAGATAGCATATCTACATCGTTTGAGTTATTATTGAGTATCATAAGATCTAGCCTTTACTAGTCTTTATTGAATCCTTATATTTTAAATGATCCTAATTGAATGAAGTTATTTGATCAAATTAACCCCTTGATTGCTGAATAATATATTAACCTTCACTTTATTTCTTATCAGATACTACTGATTTAATCATCCTTAATCTCAATTGAACCTCCTATCTTTTAGCTCCATCTTGATTGGATGAAATTATGATGATTTGATCGATTTAGATTATTGGATTTGATTACCCATCAATTCTATCTTCCATAATTATTTATATCCTTCCTAATTTTGGACTTGATTCTGTATAAAGGTATGATCATCTCAACAAGATGTCCATCAGTGGATTCTACAATATAATTTATTTATTTGAAGATTTAAAGCAAAATTTTGAAAATTGTTTGGATTTGTCAGAGTATTTATGAGGTAAATAATGCTTTATCTTTCTAGATTTATTTGTAAATTATAAAATATTTTGTTGATATAATTTATGAAATTGATGCATCAATTTGATAAACAATATTTTGATATTGAATATATTTTATTTTAAAATATTATGATGATGCATGATTGAAAGTATTGACCTCATGATGAATTATGTTTGATTGATTTTTATACCATATAATTAAGTATATTCTTATCAAATTGAAATATAAAATATGATTTATGAAAAGAATTTTAATTCGAGATGACTTGAGCTTTCAATCTAATTATGTTAAGGATCGTACTAATGAAGGCTAATATATTAGCATTTGCTTTGATTTGATTTGATAGTCTTAAAGGATTCATGTTGTCGAAAGATATACAACATGTTGCAAGTAGATATGCGGTCTCATAGGATTTTGCCGCAAGATGATATGCAACATACCATAAGTAGGTACATGGTCGTGAAAGATTTTGCTGCAAGATGATATGTAATATGCATACTGCAAGCAGATACATGGTTTTAAAGAATTTTGCTGTAAGATAATATGTGACATACTGCAAGCAAATATGTGATCCTAAATGACTCTGCTGCAAGATAATATGCAGCATACTGCAAGATGATACATGACATTATGATCGTGCAATCAAAAAAGTATAGCCATAGTTTATGGCTGATGGGACGAATTTGATATTTTTAAATGAATTAGATTCATAAAAGAAACTTGAATTTTGAAAAAAAATTGTATTTGGCATGAATAACGTTTCATTGTTTGATTTAATCTAGTTGAAATGTTTTTACTTATTAGATTATCTAGCTCATTATCTATATGTTTCTATTTTTACAAATCTTAAGAATTAAGATGATATGGGAATATGTACGAAGGAGCGATTAGAAGCAAAATTTTAATATCTTTGTTTTAAATTTAAAATATTATTGAAGTGTGATATAAGATCTTTTGAATATTATTAAATTTTATGGGATAATAAAATTAAATTTTTGTTAGTTGAATTTTGAACTTAATTTATTGATTAATTATTCTATTATTTACTTTATGATATCGTGCTAACATGCCTCAGATGTTTTTAGAAAGAGTTTTCTATGAGTATGTGCTAGTTGCCGGCGATCTCTAACTCACTAATTCAGATCGAGAGTGTGACAATAAGTGAATATATAAGATAAATTGAAAAAATAAAAAAAATAATTATTTTATATTTATTTATCATACTTTATTTTATAATTTTTTTGAACAAAATTTGAAACTACAGTACATATTAATCACTAATAATTCTTGAATGCACAACTACTTAAAATTTTAATTTGCAAATGAATATGCATAGAGAGATTATTTTTCGAGCAAGACCTTATGAGCAATGATCTTGTGTTTATTCTTAATCATAGAACAGAATGGAATAGATCTCTCATGAAACAAAAAAAATTCCGAGCCGAGTCTTTTTTTCTAATAGAAAAACCCAAATTTGCCAAGTATGAATGTGGAGGGTGTGGTTTCGCCACCCGAATCTCCAAGCTCTAAATTCGAGAACGGACCCCGACCGGAACCGTCTCAGGCCGCCTGGGTACAAAACCGGCCGTGTCAACCCGTCGGACCCGCGTCTCCTCCTCCCCTCCATCGCCCCTCCACCTCCCTCATCTCCCCTCCTCCCTGCCGACATCTACCACTGCCCACCGCCGTGCACCTTTGTTCCACTCCATCTCGCCCGCCCCGGCTTCCTTTCTCGTCGTCTTCGATCCACTCCTATCTCTTGCACTCAAGAGAGGGAGAGGGAGAGGGAGAGGGAGAGGGAGAGAAAAAAGGTGATGGTCCGAGATGGAGCAAGAAAGAGAGGATATGGTGGATGAGGTGCTCTACGAGATCCGTCACCACGCAAGGCGGGCTCTCTCCTCAGATCCATCTTCGCAACAGGTCTCCTCTCTCCGACCTTCTTTTTGAATCCAATCTCTTCTTTCTTCGCTTCTTTTAACTGATCCTCCTTTTTCCTTTGGAATTCAGATGAGCAAAGGATCTAAAGTGGGTTTGTTGTCCTATCTTTCAGTTCAAGGTACGATCTTTCATATCCATCAATCTGGTTGAAACTAGATTCCTCAAACATATGATAGATTTGTCTAAAATTTGGAATTTTTGGTCCCCTGCTTAGTTTTTTGTTATTTTCTTGCCTTTACTATTTAATGTCTATGTTATAGATTACGTAGCTAGGTCTATTTTGGCTTGTGTTTCAGTTGGAACAAATGTTTATATTTGTTAATCGTTATTTTCTGGACTTCACAATTGTTATTTCTAATGTGCGTGGCTGGAGTTTAAATCTAGTATTTTCACTTGTACTATGAAGGTGTAAACCGACTTAAAGAGAAGTGGAATCAGTATAAGCGGCCGATGACGTTCAAGAAGAAGATTTCTCTTTTTGTCTCTCCGGATGGCGAGCATGTTGCTGTGGCTGCTGAAAATCAAATCTTTATCCTGCAAAAGGATGATGACCACATGGAGCCGTGTGGCATCTTCACCAGTAAGTTTACTCGGTTTGATTTCTTGCACAAAGATTGCAAGGATGTGGATGTGAATTCCATTGACAACTCTCTTGTCCTATGATTTTTCTTTATTTTTTCTTTTTCTTTTCTATTTTGGAGGAGTGTGCTATTTTAGGGCCTTCTTAGGGTTTTGGAAATCTATGCATCACTATGATATATGTTCTGTTCTACAAGGGAGTCATTGCTGCATTTTTTAGATGGTAAATGTGTAAAAAATTTTGTAACCAAACGAAGTGTAAAACACTTCTTCAGTACTTGTTGCCAAATATGTCCTTGCAGTGACACAGAAGCTCTACCTATCTCACTTGCAAAATGGACTTAATTCAGAAAATGTTCAAATTTTCAAGTACTTCTTTTCATTGAAAGTTAGAAATCAAATGGTATATAAGAAAACTAAACTAAGAAGGCAAACTGCTTCGTCAATTATTGTGAAATTGGACAGAAAATAACCCTTGAGATGTTCCGATTAAGCAGTTTTTACTGGCTATTTGGTCCCTCTCTGTCTTTTATAGTTTATACTCTATTGTCCATACCTCTTTCTCAACTATCAAAGCTGCAACTGATTCCAACCACTCTGTGCTTCATCATAGAGAAAACTTCCCTCTCATTTGTGGACGTGCCCTTTACAATGCATGAAAAAGAATATTGGGCTTTGCCAAGAGGAAAAAAAAATCCATAAATGTTCCCTTAGTGCTCTCAGCTGTCTTCAGTCAGCATCACATCATCGCTTTTCTTGTGAAGTCTCCATTAAATCCAGAATCTGATCTATGATATAACTAGAAACAGCCTGCAACATACTTTTTTTTTGGCTGATTTAGAGGAATCTTGCAGAAACTAGTACCTGTACAAATGCTGATAGGTTCTTAGTTTTCGACATAGGCAAAGTGAGGGCTATGAATCGAATTATATACATTATTTATTTATGGATGATCTTGATATATCTCAAGCACTAAAAGATTTGAACAACAAGTGCTATTCTTGTAATATCCTTGAACATCATTTGATCTATACTGCCTGCAGCTTTGTAAAGGCCTTCAGCCATATCAAACTTCATTGTGTATCTTCAAATTGTCTGAAGACCCACAAAGGATAACTTTTTTAACCAGGCCTTGGCTGATTTAGAGCCTGACTTTTTTTCAGTTCAAGGTAAAAAAACTTCAAAGGGTGAAGGAAAAATATGTATATAATATTTCCCTTCACAGCTTTAGATTTGAGTTAACATCAGAAATGCTGGTGGTCAATAGAACCAACTGCCAGTTGGATGCGTGAAAGTATCTGCTTAGTGACCAGTTTCAAGGAAAATTTCCCTTAGATATGAAAGTTCCTCTTCTCCAATCTCTTTTACAATCCTTTCCCCCTAGACATTTCAGCACCTTGTTAAATGTAGTGAATCTGGTGCTCGTATGAGTTCGTGAGACTGAAAGTGTAGAAAAAAAATATCTGTAGGTCCAAAGTGCCCATAGAAATCTAGGAGGAACTGACATGGAAAAGGTAACCGGATGTTGTTGTTGCACTGAAAAATTTTGCATTGCAATATGCATGTTTTATGTTGACAAATTTTTTTTTTTTTGGGTAAAATTACGAAGTACATGGTGACACAAGGTATGAATTCTTGTTATGAAAATCCAAATAAAAGTTGACCTTGACATTCTACACTCAAAAAAGAACATACCCCCTGAAAAAACCACAGCAAATTTGGGAATAAGACAAAGCCATATGCATCAAAATAGATTTCCAACATATTGAGAATTGCCTGAATTGGAGTGTGCTTGATGAAGGAAGGGCCATTCTATAGAGCTGATTTCATGCGAAAGATACTCCCTGAAGTAAAACATCTAAAAAACATTGATTCTTGGGTTCAAACAGTGTATATTTGGCATCTTCCTAACTAGTAAGTTTGCATTGAGAATGAATCCTAAGCATTCTTAAGTTTGTTAAACAAAGTAAACTTATTTTACCATCAACATTAACAGATATAAGTAGTTAGGAAACAAGTGATCAATGTTTTAAATCCTGTGGGATGGTGTTGTCCCAATCATCCTATGGAATGGTTGTGCCACCATCCTGCTCCATCCCAACGCTTGGGACAGGAGATGTCCCAAGACGTCCCGATCGGAATGTTGGAATGATGGTGAGGATGGTATATTGTCCCGGTGTCCCCCGGGACATCCCATTAGGACTTGAATCCTTGCAAATGACTAATATTAGCAGCTAGAACCAGTTAAGGTATGGGTACTCATGATTATCGTCAAGGCAAAGTGATCTTGAATTTTTTTTCCTTAAATGTTGTCTATATGATCTACATGTTCCTTCTTGCCCTTATTCTTTCTTTGCTTTCTTTTTGATATTTACCTTGTTATGTGTGTGCCTTTTTATTATTCTTGATTTAGGAAAAAAAAGAAAGTAATATGATCTCCTCTTATATGTACCTTAATTTGAGATAAACAAATAGTCAAGAAAAATTTTCTCCTTTTTCACTATGATACTATGAAACCATTTAATTGCACAATATAATAATTTTGTAGTTATGACATGCTATGATATTCATGTTTTTGCTTCTACAATGAGAAGAAGAGGGGTGATTGAAAGATGCTTACATTAAAATTATTATATAGACAACTAAGCAATTGAAGAGGATTTTACTGTTTAATTGATTGGCACCTAGTTTTTTATTAGAATAGTAAAGATTTTATACCTTTAGATTTCTAGCTTTGAGTTAGATTATGAAATCATATAACATTTGATACCAGTTCATACCGGTACTCATGCTATTCTGTACAGTTATGACATGTAGGGCTGGTCTTGGTTTTGATTTTTGATCTTTTGATAGGTTGATAGCTATCAAGAATTTGTTTATATACTTTGGTATGTGATACTGGTATTATTTCATTGTATCGCTGTATTAAACTTTTAGTATTGCTTTCTTTCTAGCTCTAATACAATAGACAGTACCAATAGTCAAGCCCTTCGTCTATAATCTAGATATAGTTAATGAATACCAGAAAAGGTTTCTGTACTACCTAAGGATCTACTTGGCTGCGGGATTGAAAAAGGTCAGATAGATATCCTTGTCCCTCAATACCCCTTGAGGGTTCTTTTATCCTGGGGTTAGGAGAAGTGTTGTTTGTCTGGATTTGATGGGATTAATTGAAAAAGAATAGGTGGAACGAAGTAAGAGAGAGTACAAATAACCTGCCCACCTTTTACTGCTTTAACTTTGTCACACCTTTCTTGCTATTGACAAGTTAACCTGAAATAATGAGTTAAGTCCTGTTGACCAAAATAAGGTTATTCCCCAAAATGTGAGTATTTGGGGGGATCATCATATAATTCACTGCTATTCTAGAGTTATCCCACAAACAAACAGGAATTTATTAACTTTATTACATCCCCTTGGTATCAATAAAGTTAATCTGGAACAATTTAGTTAAGTCCGGTTGACCAAAATAAGATTGTTGCCCTGAAGGTGAGTGTTGGGCAGGATAATTAGATAATCCACCCCCATTCCGGTGTTATCCCACAGCCAAACAGGAATTTTATTTAGTTTTTTCTTGGATTTTCTACCTTTCCAGTTTTTTACTTAACTTTTTGGTATTTAATTATTTAAACATCACTTTTTAATTATAGTTAAAAGTTAAAAACTACACTGAAATCTTATTGATTATGTGGCATACTGGTTAGTACACTGTTTTTATACCATGTACTGGCCAAGACTGGTATAATGCTTGGTACAAGGATTGGGAGATATGGGCTGACTACCTCGTAAATGAGGACATCATGGTAAGAGTTTGGATTGTTAAAGTCAGAAGAGTGAAACATTTATTTTTAAAGTAATTTGTGGTCACAGTATATAAAGTTTGTTCGGTCTTTGAGTTTAATTATTGAAACTATATTGACCATGCTTAACTATTCACCCAATGCTTACTGGTTGTTAGATTAGAAACCTAAAGTGAGCTCTAAGAAGCAGCTGTAAAATTGTTGAAATAATCTTGTTGTTGATTAGTAGCCATGCAGGGGTACTTTGTGGTTAGCATGGAGTTAGAGAAAACATGTCTGGAGAACTGTAAGTTCACACTGGATCAGTTTGATTACTTGATTGCAAGTGCTTGAAGTGAGTTCACGTGTAGTGGAGAAACTTCGGTTCCATTATGAATAATAGGCATGGCAGAAGTGAGCATTTGGAACTACTGGACTGACATGGTCGACAGTGGTCAACCGCATTAAAAAGATGACCAGCTATGGTTGGGCATATATGACTGTGGTCAAACATGGTCAACTGAGTAATACAAGTCTGAACATGTCAACTTCCAGGTTGTCAAACTTGATAGTAACTTTGGTAATTTTTCCGCTAAAGCCACATCCTAAGTAAAGAAATATAGGACTACATCAATTACTTGACCTATTTGGGCATTTGAAATTAAATAACTTGTATGGCTTACATGTCATCTGATCCAGTTACATGCAACCTAAGGGAACATAAAGATCATATAGTGTTTTGTGGGTAGAAATTAGATATATGGTCTGCTTTACCTTGCCTGCCACTTTTATCCTATCATGTTAGCTCCTTCATTGGAACCTAATAAACAAAAGGTTTTGACTGCTTGGAAACAACTCACATCATGTCAAAGGCATCTTGGTAGTCCACCAGACCATCCTAGCTGCCACTGTTTAGACAAGGGCCTGAGGACGATGCATTTAAATATTCCATGGGTCAAGTCCTGAAGTTGTTCTCCTTTTAATGTCTTGGAGGTATTTTTGTCCCTCTTAACATGATACATGAATAATTTAATGGCCTATTTGGATGCATAGGTAGGTGTTGCCATGAATTTGAGAAAGTTTAGGAATGGAGTGAGGATATAGCAAGATATTGAAGGAAAATTTGTTATAGTTTTCTCTTGTATGTGCTGGAGTAAGATTAACTATTGTGAAGAATATCATGAAAGTCAAATTTCAGGATGTAAATATTCAACTTTACATCAAATGAAGCAACTCACTTCTTGTTTATAAAGAAAACTTGAATATCCTTTTTTGAACAAACATGGAATTTTTGGTATCATACAATATAAAGAGTTCTTTACAAAAATATGAAACTTATGTAATCATTATGTGAAGGGATTTGCTTAAATAACACAAAATTGACTTGAGATTCTAGTGCATAACTCATTTGTCAGAACTTCCTTCCATTTTCTTGGATGAAAAGTTCATAAACTCAATTTCTAAAAATAGAAGTGGCAAATAGAGTATTTGGACAACTATATTCGACCCCAAATGCATCATATGCATTCCAGTTGCTTGCTAGTTTAAGGCTTTCTTTTTGAATCTGATATATAAACAATTCTCTATAGTTACGCCTTGGAAGAAACAGAGATAACCTTGCAGCTGTTGCTGAGCAAGAGGGAGTAGAAGAGAGAGATGCTGTAGAGGTGAGGCAGGTGGTCATGTAGCCAAAAGCAGGGGCATGGGTGGAGACAAGAATATCCCAGCCAGTCTGCTAAGTATTGCCTATGAAGGGCAACAGTGGTGGTGAAGGAATTAGTGGAGAACAATAATGTGGGAAGAATCAAGGATGAGGGGAGGTAATGGAGGCGACATGGAGGAAGAAAGGAAGAGAAGTGAGCTGAAATGAGATGGGTGAAAAGAAGTCATCGGGTGAGAGGGACTTCTCATGCAAAACATGGGAAGCAAACAAATAAAAAATAGTGAAAATTTTCTTATCCATGGAATCATGGTTCTCCATGACAATTCG
This sequence comes from Elaeis guineensis, assembly GCF_000442705.2. NCBI lineage: Eukaryota > Viridiplantae > Streptophyta > Magnoliopsida > Arecales > Arecaceae > Elaeis > Elaeis guineensis. The sequence continues at coordinate 91,941,780 of NC_026001.2, read as the reverse complement.
AACCTTTAAAACTGCATTTAGACAACTTATAGGAATGCATTCCTTTACCATTAGGATTCCTATGGAGTATTCATGTCCCATCAAATACCATGGGTATCCAAATAAACTCTAAATTTACATATTACTCTCAGCCAGGGATTCAAGTCTCAGCGGGATGTCCTGAGACGTTCCATGGGATATCGGGATGGGATACCATCCCATATGTTGGGACAGGCCGTCCCGTTGGCGTCCCAACGTCCTGATCGGGATGTGTTGGGACATCCTCTGTCCCAAGTGTCGGGATGGGACGGGACGGTGACGCATCCCATTTCATGAAAAAATCGGGACAGTCCCGTCTCACGGGATTTAAAACCTTACTCTCGGCATAATGAATATAATGTACCTCTTCAACTCCTGTGTTCTTGAAAGAAGGAATCAAACCGAGAAACATATGTGGTCGATCTTCTGTTGTGGAGAGCTATATACAAGCTGCTTTTGTAAACTCATATAATTGAGGTGAGGGAATCTCACAATATGAATTTATATGGAACTAAGGGGCAACACCTGAAGGTTCACCTTGTTTAAGTGTCTCATGCCCACCGTATCTTTTCACTCTAGAATGGGTTCTCAGATGCTTAATGAGTCTTCAAATTATTTGAAACTTGTCTATAGCATTTTCTTTTCTTTTCTTTTTAAAAAAATATACACTATTATTTACATGCTTTCTTGGTTTATGTATCTTTGCCTTGAGCTACTGGACCTTTTTTATCCGTACATTTTTGTGATTGTTAAATCAAGGAGATCCATTCCTTTGGAGCGAGGTTTGCCAAATAGGTACCAGGGCTCATACTAGTCGGCTTTTGGTTCGGTATGGTACTGTTATGTGCCTTACGAAGTCGAGGTATACTAGAGATGAACGATTGAGAGAAGAGAGGAGAGAGGGAGAAACTTTAAGGAGAGCAAGGGGAGAGAGAGGCATCGACATCAGCATTGATCGAGGGTGATAGTGTTGGTGTCAATTAAGGGCCTGAGAATCATTTCAGATCGAGGGAGAGGGCATCAACATTGATATTAGCATCAATTGAAGGAGCAACCATCTGATTCGTCGATCGAGGAAGAGGGTGTTGGCTCGATCCTTGTAGATTGTTAGAAGAGAGATTATTAGGAGAGAGAGATTGTTGAGGGGGGGAGAGAGAGAGAGGGATTTGAAGAGAAGCTGAGAGAGAGAGAGAGAGATCGTTGGTTATATATATATATGTGTGTGTGTGTGTATGTATGTATACATGTATGTATATACCTCTCCGATATGGTTAGATCTACCTTGGACAATGGGAGTCCCACGTTGATGATCTGAGCCGTTAGATTCAATCTACTACATCTAAATTGCTTATACACAAAAATCATGTGATTTGAAGATGCCTAGCCTATGCATCTAAATAGCCAAAAATTAAACCGTCTAAATAACTTTAAATTATATATGTTTTTTTGATCATTTGACGCATAGGCTAAGGGTCTCTACATCATAGAATTTTTAGTATGTAAATAGTTTAGAGATAGTAGATCACATCCAATAGCTTAGATCATCGATTTAGGACTCTCATTGTCCAATGTAGACCTGATGGGATCTGAATGGAGATCCACTCGAGTGTAGCCAAGTCCATATATATATATATGGTTTGGTAATTATTGCTTTGTAGCACATAAACTTGGTTTCTTTAGAGACAAATTTTTGAACTATTTATACTCTATAAGTATGATTTAGTTATTTGAATCATGTTTCACGTTTCCAAGTTCACTGATCTATTATGGTGAAAAATTGTAAATATAATGCACGAGTCCTTTTATCTGAAAAATCATATATAACTGCAAATTAGCTTCTCTTCAATGGTTGTTGTGTCTTATTGTTTGTTTTGGAATCAGGTAATGACAGACTCACTGTTTTTACAAATGGAGCTTGGTTGGAACCTCATGGTATTCTTGGTGTCATTGATGACTTGAGTACCCTTTACTTCATCAAAGCGAATGGGGAGGAAATGACAAGGAGAACTAGGGACCAATTAAAGTTGTCTGCACCTATCACCGACCTTGTTGTGCAGGATGAGCTAAACTCAAAAAAATCTTATTTGTAAGTCATATATAATCACTGATGGCATGTTGGGTAGAAATTTATTTGAGCAGCAGGAAACCATGCCACATGGTGCACTCCTAGCAAAATTTTAACCATTCCATAGTGTATGATGAAGAAATTTAAGTCTTTTTACAGGTGTGGCTTCTGCATTATTACAGCAGATGGTTTGATTCACCATGTTGAGGTCACTCAAGAGCCTAGTGCATGCACTAATCCAATATCTTCTTCAAGCAGTTGCATAATGCAGAGGGGTCAGTTCCCTCGTAACGTATCATGCCTGGACTTTCATCCACACCTTCCTTTGGCAGTTCTAGCTGGTGATTCTAGTGTCTCAGAAAATTCTAAAGATGGTTCCGGTATGTTCATGACATCTTAATTTTAATTTGATATGCATTTAGTTGCTTCCATCAAATTCATGTCTTCTGAATATCTCAAATTTGTATGGAATCATATATTAAACTAGCATTGAGCATCTTGGTTGAGAAGTTATGCCAATGCATCTGTATGTGTTTTCATGTCTTTTATTGTATACACACTCTTATGTTCATTTCTAACTTCATATTTCACCAGGAACCTATAGTCTATATGTATTGCATCTCACCACAAACTCAGAGCTAGAGATAATGTTCTGTAGTCCTCAACTTGAAGGATTATTTTCTTGTCCTAGAGGTCATACAAGGTTCTTAACATCTCCAAAAGTTGCAATCTCACCACAGGGCAAGTATGTGGCTACTCTTGATTTGACTGGATGCTTAAATGTTTTCAAGCTAGACAGTGAAGTGTATTCTCTTTCCTTTCTTCCTATTGCCGAGAGGGAGCACCCACACATTTCAGATTGTTTGGCATCTGGGAAGAAGAAATACTTCAAGGATATCATTGATGTCAGTTGGTGGGCTGATCATATACTTGCTTTTGCAAAGAAAAGTGGCGGTCTCATCATGTATGATATTCTCAGAGGTATGGAGATTATGGAGAAAGATCAAATTTCTGTGTCAGTCATAGAAAGAGTAGAGCATCGCAGTGGGTATGTTTTCATTTTGGAGGGTACAACATCTGGGGATTCTATGTCTGAGCATATAGGAAAAAGTTCCCAGCATATTGAGCATGACGCTTATGAAAATGATGACCAGCCAGATACTGATGGATCTTGGTGGAGTTTGATGTCATTATCTGAGAGATCTGTCTCAGAAATGTATAATATTCTGATCAGCAATCAAGAATACCAGGCTGCCTTGGACTTTGCCTCTCGTCATGATTTGGACACAGATGAAGTCTTCAAAGCACAATGGATGCATTCTGATCAAGGCATTCATGAAATAAACATGTTCTTATCTAAAATTAAAGATCAGACATTTACACTATCAGAATGTGTAGACAGAGTAGGACCTACTGAGGATGCTGTGAAGGCTTTACTTTCTTATGGGATTCATGTTACTGACCGGTATGTATTTTCCGATTCCGATGAGAGCCAGTGCAGCCTGATATGGGATATGAGGATGTTTAGGCTTCAGCTATTGCAATATAGAGACAGGTTGGAAACATTTGTGGGGATAAACATGGGAAGGTATGTGTTTTTTCTTTCCTATGATGAATGCTAAGATATGTTTTTGGTTCATAGAAAACGTATCAAACAATAGAGTCACTAGCTACTTATGCAAAAATGAAATCTTTGCTTTAGTTTGTTTAGTTTTATTTACATAATAATTTTTTGTTAAGATATTCAAAGTATCTAAAACTTCCAAGAATGTTACATGATCTAGCATCAATTAATATTTCTGGGAATATATTATAAATGTATTTCACTTCTCTATCTTCAGGAAATAGTTTATTTATTTAAAGAGAGAATGAGTTAAGAAGTTAATGCCTTAAGTACAGCAAATGCATGTGCTGCAGATGAAGGTGGTCCTGGTGGCAAGGCACCTGTCTAGGCTTCAATCTGGGTGCTTGGGTGGCTGCCCTGCCTGGAAGCCTGGAAAGACTAGGTGCCTAGGCAGTCGGGTTGTCCAAGCATCTAGGTGGGACCTCTATCAGCTACTTTTTACTACCTTGAGTTATACACTTGTATAAATCTATTTGTGTCATAAAATTGGTGGCTTTATCATTGGCTAAAATTATTACTCTCGATAAGCTCTTTAAATTTTAAATTCCTATGCTCTTTAGCTTTTGTCATCTTCATATACTATCTTCTGTTGTACAACTACTTTTTGCTTCAAGGGCGTTTGATTAATTTTTATCCTTCTGGCTTTTAGCTTTGAATGTGGTCATTTAGGCTAACCAACTCTTATGAAATTTACCAGTGCAAATCATGTCTTTGACTGTCTGTGAGTACGCTGTATCTCTGGCTGTGGCAATGTGGATCAGCTGAGGTTCTGATGCCAAGGGGTGATGAAGAAAGGTTTATGTGCTGGCTAGGGATTAGGGTGCAAGAATATTAAACTAAGATGGTATATAAAAGGTCAAAGATATAATTAAAACTTAAGAATAATAGAGATTACTTAAAAGATTTATTTAAGACCATCTAGTATTTTATTAAGACCATCTAGTATTTTATTTAATAACATGATAAAATAAGAGGGGTATATGTATTTTTGAAATGCATCAATACATACCAATTAAAAACAAATTTTATGAATATCTGTATTTAACTGTCTATTAATGGTAACTAACAAATATTTCATGTTAGTTGGTAAAACCCACATTGTATTTGTTTTGTTTGAAAGCACATGTTCAAATCAAGGTGGACTATATTAATCTATCTGCAAGCTAAAGCATGCAGCTGCCTCTTTGGATTTTCCATTTCAATTTAGCAGGCCGGAAAACAAGAGTTTTCATGTTTTATTTTTATTTAGGAGCTAAATAAGTTTTTTTGATGAAAAAACTGTTGCTCTTTGTTCAGAATATGGTTCACCGAACTATCCCAAGGTAGGCTGTCCGGGGCGTGTCAAACCATATCGGTGGCTAATCGGTGCGGTTCGGGCATTAAATTTGAAACATTGACGAAAATGAAGTGAGGGAGAAGGAAAGAGAGGAGGGGAGAGGAGCGGTGGCTCACCGAGGCCATCGGAGGGCCGTCGAGGCCTCTAAGGCTCTGCAGTCCTTCGTGAGATGTGAGAAGAGAGAGAGAGATAGAGAAAAAAGGAAGAGAAGAGGAGGGAGGGGAAGACAACAGAGAGGCCGTTGTGGGACCATCATAGGGCTGCTTGGTTGTCGTTGGACGGCCCAAAAAAATCCACGATCGCTGTGGGTTCGAAACAAAGATGAAGTCTCTGTTTCATCATATTTTTTAAAACATACGATACATAGTGAAGTAGGCAATGGGTTTGCCAGCTTCACTTAAGTGAGGTTGGTAATGTGTATCGTATTTTTTAAAAAGCATGGCAAAACAAGGGCTTCACTCCTTTTTCGAACCTACGGCAGCCATGGGGCTGTTTTGGGCTATCCAATGGTTATGGTGGCTACTCGACGACCCTCCAGCAGCCTCCCCGTCGACTTCCCCTCCCTTATCTTCTTTTCCTTCTCCTCTTTCTGCTCTTATTTTCTCGCAGAGGACTACGGAGCTCGGGAGGCCTCGATGGCCCTCTGGTGGCCTCCATGGTCCTCCAATGGCCACCGCCGACGTCTCCGCTGGCCTCCCTTTCTTTCCCTCCCTCTCCCTCCCTCCCCCCTCTTTTTCGCTCTTTTTTCCTCCCCGGTTCATCTCTCGTTTTAGTATTGATTCGGACCTAGTACGGGGGCTTTCTGGCTTGAACTATTGGCTGTCTGGCACGAGATCCGGTTCTAAGTTGGCGATCCTTGGTTTAGATGCTTGTAAGTACTCAATTCAATGCATTGCATGACTGCATTTCCAATCATTATTTACAAATATGCTACCGCTTATATGTAGTCTCTTGAAGACTGCATTTTCTGTTGCATTATCCTATTAAATTTAAAACTCTAAAAATGTTTCGGTCCCTTTGTCTAGTTTCTGTTCAGTATATGGTACTAGTGAACATTTCTCACTTTTGTCATATTCCTCAACATACCAATGCAGAAATTTTGCCTCTTTTTGACAGTAGGAGAAATATGTTGGTGAGTGATGGTTGGTCTTTCACTATGTCCTTCAGTCCACAAACTTTTGCCTGGAGAAAAAGAAATTGTTTGTCCAGAAGCCAAAAGAGTTTTTCATACTATATTTGATGGCTAGTGTAAATTTCAGTTGTAGTCTCTGATATGGGATTGATATCTCGCTTAGTTCCTTCATGTGAAATCAAGCTCTTAGAAGTGCATTACCATGTACAAAGTTAGGCTTGCTGAATTTTATGTTCTCTTAACCAACTGCTGTTTTTTTTTTTCCTTCCAGGTTTTCATCGCAGGAATATTGCAAATTCCGTTCTGTGCATCTTGCAGAAGTTGCTCTAGCTCTTGCTGAAACTGGGAGAATTGGGGCCCTTAATTTGCTCTTCAAGCGTCATCCTTATTCGATCTCCCCTAGAATTTTGGACATCCTGTCATCAATCCCAGAGACGGTACCTGTTCAATCGTATGGTCAGCTTTTACCAGGGAGGTCTCCTCCTAGCATCATCGTGCTAAGAGATGGTGATTGGGTTGAATGTGAGAAGATGGTATCCTTTATAAATAAATTACCAAGCGGTTCCGAGAAAAGTGATCAATTTTTGACTGAAATCATGTTGAAGCATTCCCAAGGCCTTGTTTGGCCATCAGTTGCTGAACTTTCTGACTGGTACAGGAATAGAGCAAGGGAAATTGATAACTTAAGTGGGCAGCTGGAGAATTGCCTTTCCTTGGCGGAGTTTGCATGTCACAAGGGTATCGTGGAACTGCAGCAGTTTCTTGAAGACATCTCATACTTACATCAGCTCATTTATTCTGATGGATTAGATCAAGATTTTATTATGAGTCTCATCATGTGGGAACAATTGCCAGACTATGAGAAATTTAAAATGATGCTCAAGGGAGTTAAAGAGGACATGGTAGTGCAAAGACTGCAAGAAAGAGCTATTCCATTTATGCAAAACCGGGATTTTGCTGAAACCTTAGGTTCTCAAAATCAGGTGAAAGAAGACCATTCCTTTGTACATTGTGCATATGAAGAATCATTCCTGGTCAGATGGTTGAAGGAGATTGCTGCAGAGAATCGGTTAGACATATGTTTGTCAGTAATTGAAAATGGATGCGGGGAATTGCCAGTTGATGGCCTTTTTAAAGATGAAAGAGAAACAATAGAAACTGCACTGCAATGCATATATTTGTGCACTCTTATGGATCAGTGGAATATGATGGCATCAATTTTGTCAAAGCTTCCGCGTAATAAATTAAGTGAGAACTCATCTGAAGCTGGCACAAATTTTACTCCAAGGCATGGTACGCGGAGTCTTGGAGTTACCAAGTTTTCTGACATGACCAATCAACTTGGAAAATTACAAGTGCTCTCAAATTCAGCAAGCTTGCACAACGGAGTATTTGTTTCAGAAGATTCTGGACGATGCACGAACCAATTAGATGCTGATCTAATCAATGATAATTTGGAAAAGAGAATAAAAGTCGCAGAAGGCCATGTAGAAGTGGGGAGGCTGTTGGCATATTATCAGGTTTTAATCTTTCTAGTTTCATCTTGTGCAATCTTTTCTGTATCTTTTATTGGAATGTTTATCTGTACTTGAGAGTGTTTCTTTGCTTTCCATGCTGTCACTCCATTGCCTACACAAAGCATAATTTTTCCTTTTGGCTATATCTTGTAAACTTACTCTGGTTGAATTTCTGTTTTGAGACCACCAACTAAAAAATAAAATCCAACAAATTAGAAAGTAACAATTTATAAAAAACATAGAAAATAAATATAAAGTTATATTCTATTCTAATATAAATTACAAGCTAACAAATGAAGGCAAATTCCATGTCCATCAAGTTAACTATTATATCAAAAAGTTAGTAGAGAATCTAAAGGGATAGATAAGGGGAAGTGAATTATAGATGACACTAAGTTTGTTGAGATATTTAATGCAGACATAACCATTCCATGTCCCTCAAGTTAACTATTATATCAAAAAGTCAGTAGAGAATCTAAAGAGATAGATAAGGGGAAGTGAATTATAGATGACACTAAGTTTGTTGAGATATTTAATGCAGGCATAATCAAATGTTTAATCAAATCTGTCCATTCAAAATAAAAAGGAAAGTAAAAACTAATGATAACGAAGATCTATAATACAACAAGCTCCAATCGAACAAATAGTGTGTGTGTGTGTTTGTGGATCAGGTCAGGTTGCGTCCAGGTTACCCGACTCCTTAATCCAGATCTGACCTGATACAAATGGGTTTCTCAAAACTGGAACCAAAGCTGACCTCATCCTATCTAAAGCCAGAACCAAACCAGCCCAACAAATTGGTTCAGTTCGGTTTTGATTGACCCAAATGCATGTGCACCCCTTGTTATTTATATTTTAGATTGAGGTTCTCATACCATTTGTTTATCTGCAGGTCCCAAAACCAATGAGTTTCTTTTTGAGTGCTCAATCAGATGAAAAGAATGTGAAACAACTTCTTCGACTTATTCTGTCAAAGTTTGGCCGTCGGCAGCCCAGTAGATCAGATAATGATTGGGCTAACATGTGGCGAGATATGCAATGTTTTCAGGAGAAGGCATTTCCTTTCCTTGATTTAGAATATATGCTGACTGAATTTATTAGAGGGCTTTTAAAAGCTGGTAAATTCTCCCTTGCTAGGAACTATCTTAAAGGGACAGGTTCAATTGCATTGACTACGGAAAAGGCTGAAAATCTTGTTATTCAAGCAGCAAGGGAATATTTCTTCTCAGCTTCTAGTCTGTCCTGTAATGAAGTAAGTAGTAGTCAGAAAAAGTTGTATTCCATGCATATGCTGATTATCCAATAATTTTCTGTGTACTTGATAACTATACACCATTGCGATCTATTCTTGGAAGCTGATATTGACCTAAAAACCTTAAGAAAATATCAACACATTCTAAATAATATTACGAATACAAGCCATGTCAATAAGTCATCTAGGGTCTTTCTTGACTTTAGCCTAGAACCAAGAGATCTGCAGAATTCCCCCTTTTTAATAAGAACTTGCAATTTTTTATTTTTTATCTTTTAGGGTGGTGGCGAGTTTGAGTTATACGAAACATATACTGCAGTTGATATTGTGAACATCAGTATGGACTATGGATTAGTCATTCACTTTGCAATCATTTGTTACCCACTAAGTTTGGCTACATCTGATTAAATTTATCTAGTTAGTTGAGCTACAGAATCTATGTTTGGTTCATTACCTCTCTAATTGGCGTCCCAAATGGTGATTATATGCTAATTGGATGTTTTGTATCTATACTATCAAAATTGATAGGGTGAAATGGATGATAGGTTTCTCCTTTGACAGCCAGTGGAGAAATAGCCCAGTGTGTTGGGTTCACCTCTCACTCGTGGGAAGAGTTTCATGTTCAAAACTCAAACCTGGGTGAGTTCAGAACATATGGGTGTCATTTGCCTGGTAATGCAATGGGTGTAGGATCTGTATAACGGTTTAATTCAAAAAAGCATGGACAGTCCAGAGGGTGGTGCTTGGCACAGTTCTACAAGATTTCATTGTCATTTGGAAGTATTTCATCATGATTTGATGAAGTCAAAATGCAATCTAGTATCAGTTTAGTATGGCGATTATGTATTATATATCCATTGACCTGTTTTACGGACTCTTGTAACAGATTCACTTCACCCTGAAGTTTTCCTTTTAATGCATCTCAAGGATCACCAAGTTGATTTATTACTTCCCAATAATCTCTCTTCATTTTGGTGCTCTAAATTGTTCAAATAATAGAAGTAGGGTTAAAACAAAACAGTAAAGGTCAAACATCTCCTTTTCCAGCAATTTACTATCAATTGCTAAAGCAATAATTTGAGAAAAGCAATTGGACTTTTTGTGTCTTCAGCACTCCACATAGACTGAATCTTGCTGTAATTTTGCAGATCTGGAAGGCTAAGGAATGTTTAAGTCTCTTTCCAAATAGCAGAAGTGTTAAAGCAGAGGCTGATATTATCGATGCTCTCACCATCAGACTTCCAAATCTTGGAGTGATTCTTCTTCCCGTGCAGTTTAGACAGATACGAAATCCTATGGAAATCATTAACATGGTGATTTCAAGTCAAACTGGAGCATATCTTAATGTAGAGGAACTCATTGAAATTGGTAAATTGCTTGGATTGAGCTCTCAGGATGATATAGCAGCTGTAGAAGAAGCTGTTGCTAGAGAAGCAGCAATTGCTGGTGATCTGCAACTGGCTTTTGATCTTTGTCTGGTTTTGGCAAAAAAAGGGCATGGACCGATTTGGGACCTATGTGCTGCAATTGCAAGGGGTCCACATCTTGACAACATGGATACAAATTCTCGAAAGCAACTTTTGGGTTTTGCTTTGAGCCACTGTGATGAGGAATCAATTGGGGAATTACTGAATGCTTGGAAGGAGGTTGATATGCGTCTTCAACTTGAGCAGCTTATCACTTTGACAGGGACAAATCCTCCAAACTTCTCTGTTCAAGGCCCTTCAATAATCTCACTTCCTGTCCATAGTGTTCAAGATATATTTGACATAAGAGACAGCTTAGATTCTGTGCAACTTGATCCTTGTAACAAAAGAGGGAATAATGATGTTCACTTTAATAATATAAAGCAAATACTTTCCAATGTTGGCAAGGACTTACCAACTGAAGATGGGATTAAATGGGATTCTCTTTTGAGAGAAAATAAGAGAGTCTTATCATTTGCTGCATTAGAGCTTCCTTGGCTTCTTGAGTTATGTGGTAAAGAAGAATATTGTAAAAAAACAATTCCTGGCACAAAAACTCCTTTTAGAAAACATAACATTTCCATACGAATGCAAGTTTTGGTCAGTATCCTCTATTGGTTGGCCAACAACGGTATTGTGCCAAGTGATGATCTGATTGCATCTCTTGCAAAGTCCATCATGGAACCTCCTGTCACTGAAGCAGATGATGTTCTTGGGTGCTCATATTTGTTAAATCTCGTGGATGCTTTCCATGGAGTGGAAATAATAGAGGAACAACTGAAAAGAAGAGAAGCATATCAAGAAATTTACAGCATCATGAATATAGGGATGGCATATAGTTCACTGAACAACTCTCAGAAAGAATGCTCGAGTCCTAATCAGAGAAGGAAGATGTTGCTGAACAAATTCCATGAAAAGCATGCATCATTTAGTTCAGGTAGTTTACTTACAACCATTTGAGATCCTTACTATTGAGACATGTGCTGAAAAAAAATTTCATAAGGTCAATTTCAACAATTATTTTAAAACATTGAGTGCATTGTGATGGTGCAGGGAGATAGCTGAGCCACCATCAGCAAACAATCAAAAAAGGCAGTGAACTGCGACATTGATAAAAAAGTTTTTTATAATTTAACCTATAACAATTTTTCCATGAAACTGATAAATGCCTGTATTTTTCAGCAAAATGCTTGCTAAAAAGAGAAATTTGACCTTTCAATTGCATATAGAGACTCTCATGCCTATTCAATAATAGAAGACAGAACAGAGCACACCATTAACAAAACCTGATGTTTCTTCTGTCTTGAAAGTGTCTGTGGTTTGAAATTAATAATTCATTAATCTATTTTTCTCTTCCCTTGGTTTATCTCTATCAGATGAAATAGACCAGATTGATAAAGTGCAATCAACATTCTGGAGAGAGTGGAAAACAAAGTTAGAAGAGCAGAAACGGCTTGCTGATCAAGCAAGAGAACTAGAGCAAATAATTCCTGAAGTAGAAACTGCCCGCTTTTTATCAGGGGACGTCAATTACATCAGGAATGTTGTTTACTCCTTCATTGATTCAGTAAAGATGGAGAAGAAACATATTCTTAAAGAAGCAGTTAAGTTGGCTGATACCTATGGCTTGAATCGTACCGAGGTCTCTCTCTCTCTCCCCCCCTCTCCCCCCTTCTCTCTCTCGTGCCCCCCTCTCTCTCTCACTCACACATGTATGCAGGCATACACATGCTTATGCTGATGTGTGCAGCATACTTGCCGCTTTACCCCTTTCTCGATCTATGTACTAGATCTTGACATGTGCAATGCGTGTGATTGGTTGTGAGGGACTTGGAATTTCTAATTTTTTCTTAGATATATATTTTCTTCTTTTCTAATACAGTTTTCTTTTTTAATTGGAAGTGGGAGCCGAGTTATTCAAAAGAAATAAGAGACATTGAAGAAAAAGAAAATAAGTAGACCATTGTGATCTCAACCACAGTCTAGATATTTTTTAAGAATTTTTTTCCCCTGAGGTCTATCTATTTTTTCTTTCCGTCCTGCTGTTCTTTTTGGTAATCCGGTCCAACCTTATCAAAATCCTGAAGTTAAGGTATTTCACCTTTTTTATTGTTTCTTAGGATCTCCCAAACTGTCAATTTGAACTAGTTGGAAGCTTCTGCTTCTCATCTCCTGTTTCTTAATAACCACTCAATGCCGTGAGATTTCATGTGATGTGCGCTGAATGACCGACGGTTGTTCTGGATATGTAGTAAGAGATGGGCACACGCCCACCAACCTGCCTGATGTGTTCAATGTTCTGTTATTTTCCCTATCAGATGAGCATGCTCCTTACTGTTGCTCTTTTGTAGGTGCTACTACAATTCTTTGGCTGTGCTCTAGTATCTGAACATTGGGGAAATGATGATATTCTTGCCGAAATTTCAGAATTTAGAGAGGACATAGTCAAACATGCTACTGGAGTCATTAATATGATCTTCTCCATTGTCTACCAAGAAATTGATGGGCATAACAAGCAACGGCTTTCCTACATCTATAATATACTCTCAGCCTGCTTCTTGCGTTTGAGGAGAACTGAAGATCCGGCATTGGTAACATACTTGGAACAAGGACATATAAATATGCTCGAGCCATTTCAATTTTATAAAGTTCTTGAACAAGAATGCCAGAGAATATCTTTCATCAATGGACTGAACTTTAAAAATATTGCTGGACTGGATGATTTAAATTTTGAGCATTTCAATGAAGAAATCTGCAATAACGTTCATGAATCTACTGTGGAAGCTCTAGCAGATACTGTGCGGTCCCTTGTTAGTCTGTATGATGATTCACAAGCCAAGGGTCTCATATCATGGGAGGGTGTGTACAAGCATCATGTTCTAGGCCAATTGGCATTTTTAGAAGGCCGAAATGAAGCAAGGTCAAATAGCATAAATGCTGATGAGCTGCAAGCCCTTATCGAAGAGAATGAGCTGAATTATGACAGGTGCAAGAAATATGTCAGAGCTCTGCCAAAAGCAGATATATCATACATTATTGGGAGATACTGCACACTATGTTTTCCTTGTAATTTTTCAAGGAGCCTGCCAGATAACCCTGCATGGAAGGATTGTCTGATCATGCTTTTAACTTTTTGGATCAGAATGGTCGAAAATATTTCAGATAAATTGACTACTGAAGGCTTTTTGGAAAAGCCTCTTCATTCTGAGCCAAAGAATCTGTTAAGATGTCTGAATGTTTTTAAAATATTGGTGATGGAAAATGAGGTATCTGCAGATCAAGGCTGGAGTACTGTCTCCAACTATGTTAAATTTGGCCTTGTGGGTGGTTTGACTTTGGACATCTTACCTTTTTGCAAAGCCATGGTTTTTTCAGGGTGTGCTTTTAGGTCGATTGCTGAAGCATATTCTAAAGCAGAACCACATCCAGCAGTCTCTAGTTTGGACAGCAAGGGTCGGGATCTTCTAGATCTCTACATCAATTTGGCGGATACATTTTTATCAGATTTAAGGAGTTCCAATGAGCACCAAAACTTGCATCATCTGCTGTCCTCTCTGAGCAAGTTGGTAGGTAACCACAATGAAGATCTTATGATGATCAGATCTGAAGTGTGGGCAAAATTGAGTGCATTTTCAGATAACATGCAGCTAGAAAGTCACAGACGGGTGTATGCTTTGCAGCTGATGCAATCAATCACAGGAAGAAATCTCAAAAGCCTTCCAGCTGAACTTGTTTCAGAGGTCGAACCATGGGAAGAATGGGATGAGTCTGGCTGCGTGAACACTGATGTGGCTGCAGAGGGAGCTGATGTGTCTAGCAGTATTACAAGCACTTTAGTTGCCCTTAAATCATCGCAGCTGGCTGCAGCAATTTCCCCGAATATCAAGATTACTCCGGAGGATCTAATGACCGTTGATTCAGCAGTTTCCTGTTTTTTACGCCTATCTGAGAGTGTTGATTCTGTAGAAAATCTACATGTTTTGCGAGCTGTTTTAGAAGAATGGGAAGAGTTATTTTCTGCAAAAACAGAGAAGGAAATGACCAATGAATCACCCAAGGAATCCACCAACTGGAGCAGTGATGGTTGGGATGAGGGCTGGGAAAATCTTCCAGAAGAGTTGGTCAATATGGATGGAAAGCAAGATGGTTGTATTATCGTTCGTCCCCTTCATGCTTGTTGGATGGAGGTCATTAGAAGGTTCATTGAACTTTCCAAACCTGGTGTGGTGTTGGAACTGCTGGCACAATCATCTTCAGTGACTGATGCTACATTGCTAAATGAAGATGAGGCCCAGAGAATGTTTCAGCATGTGGTTGGTGTTGACTGCTTCATGGCTTTGAAAATGCTGCTGCTACTCCCTTATGAGGGCCTCCATTCTCAATGCTTATGCTTGGTGGAGGCTAAACTTAGAGAAGGAAGCATTTCCTGTACATCAAATGCAAATGATTATGAGCTTCTAGCACTTCTATTATCATCTGGAGCCCTACATCAGATTGCCACTGATCCATCCTATTCCAAAGTGCTATCTCACATCTGCTTTTCAATGGGGCATCTTGCTCGGATTTGCCAGGAAGATATGCTTAAATATAGCAAGGGTGATAGAAGCAGGTTACACCAGAATAGCTCATCACTATTTGCAAGGGTTCTGTTGCCATGTTTCATATCCGAGCTCGTCACTGCCGGACAATCTATGTTGGCTGGGTTCATCATTTCCCGGTGGATGCACACTCATGCATCCCTCGGCCTTATTGATGTCGCCGAGGTGAGTCTAAGAAGGTATTTGGAAGGACAGTTCCTCCAAGCACAGGCACGAGGTGGTGGTGAGGCTGGTTTTGAAGAGTTGGGCTCATGTGGGTCCTTGGTGTATGCAGTTTCCAGTCTAAGAGTTAAGTTGGTAAGCCTGCTGCAATCTGCTTTGTTAGCTCTTCCAGATAACAATGCAAAATAAGATCAAATTTTTGCTATTGTACATGTGAATGCATTTGATGTAATATCAATAGTTCTGTGATTTTAGATTAGGAATATATACACAATATCCAAGTCCATAGAAATATTTAATGATTCGAAAAAGGTTTATTTTTAACACTACCTGGATGGCAGTGCATTCCAAAGTTTCCGAGTATTTGAATCTATAGATGGGAGTCTACCACACACAGAGCATGTTCTTTATGTAGAGAAATTCTTGTAGATGTGAGTCTACCACGCACAGAGCATGTTTTTTATGTAGAGAAATTCTTTGTGCACCGCAGAAAATGTAGAAAATTCAACGTGGAATATACCAATTTATGTGATTGGTCTATGTAGTCATTGATGTAGTCATCGATTCCTAATGCACATTTAATATCTACAGTTTCATTTTTTTATTTAAAAATTTTGTATGATGAAAATATCTTTATTTTTTGAAAAAAATTATGACATCTTGTGGTATATTATGATTTTTTATGCACAGGATGTCATAATATAGTCCAAAAAATTATGACATTCTGTATCAAATTATAATTTTCTGTATATAAAATATTATAATATATTATAATATGGTCTAAGATGTCATAATATGGTTCAGAATATCATAATATAAGAGGGATATGTTAGTCTAATCATTTTTCAACGCGTATTTAATACCTACAGTTTTATTTTTTCGTTTGAAAATTTTGAATGATAAAAATATCTCTGTTCTTTGAAAAAAATTATGACATCCTATGCATATTATGACATCCTGCGTTATATTATGACATTCTATGGATAAAAATTATGATTTTCTGGAAGTCAGAACATAGGATGTCATAATTTTTTTAAAGATCATGGGCATTTTCATCATTCAAAATTTTAAACAAAAAAGTAAAGCTGCAGATATTAAATGCACATTGAAAAGCGGTGACTACATGGATCAATCGGATAAGGTGGTGCGCTCCACATCAAATTTTTTACACCGTTTGTGGTGTGCAAAGAATTTTCCTCTTTATGTATTGCAACATGAGGTGGCAACCAGGTAGGTCCAAACTAAGTTCCTATAATTCTACGGAAGTCCTCAATGGTTGCCACTCGTGCCCGCATAAATCATGCCGTAGTGTCTGAATTTTACACCTACCATTGTAGTACTACTATATGGTTGAAAGTATTGATAGAAATTTGAAGATTTATTTTTGTATTAAAATCAATGCAAATATTGATAGAAATTTGAAGATTCGATTAATATCCGTATTCGTATTCATATCCATCAAAGAAAAATGAATATGGATATGGATAGATAACTATTCGATCTGCATCTGAATATTTGAATTTACATGTAATCATATATAATCATATATAATATTTATTAATTTTTTAAAAAATATATAATCATATAAATATATTATTAATTTGATTTATTTTTAATTTTATAACTATAAAATTGAATTATCTAACTTATATCTATAATTATATTCATTCTTCTAGTATCCAAATTATATTCATATCCATTTAAAACTTATATCTAACTTATAGCATTTATTTTTACATCCGAATAATATCCATTTGTATTTATCCAGCAAAACAAATGTGGATATGGATATGCTGGTATTCAATCTGAATTTAGCCCTAAGTGTGGCCAAATCTATTGCAACCTAAAGCAAATTATCATGCAAAATAGTTGCATTTGCATGCACTTGGATGCCCAAGGCCAAAATGTTTGAGGTATGGCTTTTTGATAGTTTAATTGGACACTAAAGGATGAACTTACGAGTTGGGATCCTATGAGGTGCATATTTAGTAGGGATGGCAAACCTGTTGGAAACGATACAGATGAGGTCGGGTACATGATAGGTAAAAAAATGTCCATTTGAGTTTGATTTTTTTGTCAAGTGCATAAAAAGTGTAGCTTGAATAGGATCATTTTATTAAATAGATAACTTGATCTAATCTATAATGGGTCGAATCATGTTTAAAAAGGTTAAATGAGTCAAGCATCACCATCCCCTAATTTTTAGAGGAAGGCACATATTTAGATGGGTGATACATCACTGAGATATTTAGATGGGTGATACATCACTGAGATGGAGGATGGCCATCCATCTATGATGTGATATCGCAGCCCAAAAAAGAGCCCAAATTAGAGGTGTGTGATTTTTAAAGCAGGTCTGAAATTAGAATAAAAACAAAGAATAAGCCAATAGGTGCTCTAAACATGTTGGAAATCCTGACCCTGGAAATCAGAACTCCCGATGGAGTTCTGTCCTTCTACAATGAAGACTCCAACTTCGAATTCGACTTGGATTTCTAACTTAATCACTCTTTGTTGGCCTCTATTTAAAGCCTTCAATCTCTCTTTTGAAGCCGACCATCTTAAATTTCAGCCCTTAGTCTCACCGGTATTATCCCAAATTACCATTCTAAAGACCAACCGCCACAATCACTACTACAGGACAGGGATATAGTAGTGGTTCAGAACCACTGTTATAGCCCAAAAAATCACTACCATAGTCTATGGCAGTGGTTTCACAACTGTTGTCACTGTCGTCGTCGTCGTAGATCTATGATAGTGGTTGTTGCAGCGGTTACGGTAACCATTACCGTACATGGATATAGCAGTGGTTATTAAACCACTACTAAAACTAGATCTATCGCAGTGGTATATAGCAGCGGTTGGTAAATCGCTACTATAGTATCTACAGCAGCGGTTCCTAAACCGCTGTTATAGAGTCTACAGCAGCGGTTCCTAAACCCTGCTATAGAGTCTACAGTAGCAGTTCCTAAATTGCTGCTAACCGCCACTGTAGATTATGACAGCGGTTGGCACAGATGTATGGCAACGGTTGGCATGGATATGACAGCAGTTGCGCAACCACTGCCGTAGGCTGTTGGATAGCAAAAAAAATATAATTTTTTTTATCTGATAAATACAGTTCAATATATAATTATTCAAATTAAAATTTGAAAGAATCAAAAATTTTACATAAAACAATAATAATGCAGAAATATTTCAAATATTCAAATTTTATTACTGATCAAATTGTATTATAATATTTTTCAAATAAAAATAAAATACATCAAAAATCTGCTAAATCTAAATCATCCTCTCCAAGCATCTCGTCATCATCGGGAGGGACTGGAGCAGGAGCTGGAGCTGGAGAGGCTGGAGCAGGAGCTGGAGGGCCTGGAGCTAAAACGTTGGCCAACATATTTTGAATGTTCGAAAAATCAGCTCCAAGATGAGTAGAGAGCTGTGTCACCATAGTGGACATGATGCTCTGTAGCTAAGATGCGCGCTCTTCAACCTGAGATGCATGCTCCTGAGCCTGAGCTGCCTGCATCAAGACCTCATCAAGCTGCTCCTGGCTGACAACCCCGGAAGCATATGAGGAGATGCTCACCTCAGACCAGTAGTTTGTCGATATATATCCGAGCCTGCAATGAATCCTCCCAGAGTGCTCAGATCCCAAGATCTGAGACAGATGGTCATGGGGGCTAGAGGTGTCTGGGCTCTTGTTTGCAAGCGTGTCTAATTGCTCCTGAAAATTATAAATTTAAATAAAATCTCATAAGAAATGCTACAATACTAATCATACTCTAGTTATTATTTACAAAAATCATTCTGATCATGGCGTTCATCGGCCTACCCTTCTTGTCCATACGATTGGATCGAAAGATGGTGCTACGGATGGGCATCACCCCCTCTCTCGTCAGCTATAACAATCAATCAACTTGTTAGAAATATGTAAAAAAATAATAATTTAATATAAACTAAGGATCAGAATTCATTACCTTTCTATACACATGACCGGCCATAGATTCAAGGCCAAGAGCGTGCGTATACTCCTGAGCAGCCTGGTTCTCCCAGTTCTGATGGGAGGTAGCCTAAAAAATATTTAAATCACATAAATTAAAATCAAATATAATTATCAGTGTAATAAAAAATTTATAAGTTACAAATTAAACCTGAAACTTCTAGCTCCTCCAATGCCTGATCATCCCCTCCCACTGACTCGGGGGATAGTCCTGGATCTAAGGAACAAGCTCCTCCTCAGTGTCCCTATGGTGCTCTAGTCACTCTTTATGGAGCTTGACCTTATAGTTTTGGTATAATTTTTCAATCTTTTGCAGTCGGACATCTTGAGCCCTCTCATGATCTGAGAAGTCGTACCTCTTCTGCACAAAATTATCAGAAGTCAGTTATGAAATTATTCTAATCAAACATATCACATGCATATATATAATTAAGATACACTTATCCAAATCTCCTCCCACACCTAATTCTTGACACCAGCATCTATCAATCATCAGTCTACGGGCAGTATGAAAATAATGTCAGACCGCCTCACAAGCACTTCGAAAAAGGAATGCATCTCCCATGCGATCTCCCCTACTAGCCTCTCCTCTTGATCATACTCCATCATGACCTGATGCTGGCGGTTCCACACATGCGGCATGCGTGTGGGGCCGCAAAATATCCTACTGGATGATGCACCTGCAATAAAAATACATTACGAATATATAAGAGTATGCAATAACTAAACAATAAATAAATAAATAATTGATACAATGAAAACCTACTCTCACTGGAATCGTGCGACGTAGATACTGATGGAGCCTCATCGATGGGTGAAGTATGTGCCGGAGATGTGGCTACCAGTGGAGGCTTAGATACCGGTGGTGCCTGCGAAGCCGAAGCCGAAGTCGAAGCCGATGCGGAGGTGGATGGAGTATGCTCTAGCAGCGGCTTAGATGTGGAGCTCCGTGTAGCCCATCGAGGGGCGGGGGTGAAAGCTAGATGGCGTTTTGGAGCCATCGTAATCTACAATGTTAATGAACATTAATCAATATAACATGTTGTTGAACAATAATATTAGTAGAGCATCAATAAATAAACTAATTTATGCCAAGATGTTGAACTTATCGTCTAGTGGCATCTACAATGTGGACATCACCATCGCTCCTGACAAATATATCTGGGACCTCGACAGCACCAGATAAATTTTGTCCTAGAGGAACACTTGGTATGTATGGTCCAACATTGTCATCAACCTTGGTATCATCAAGAAATGCCTAGGCACCATCCTTACAACAACACCCTATTGAGGCTCCAAGGGATTATTAATGTAGAAGATTTGACTAGCTTGAGAGGCAAGTATATACGGTTCTTCAGTATGGAGATGGCATTGTATGTTGATAAGAGTAAAATCATACTCATTAGTCTTCATCCCTGACTGAGGTAAGGTGTCAAACCAATCGCATTTCATCAATGCAACCCTTCCTTTAGAATAGTAGTCCAAAATAACTATCTTCTCCATAGCTTCATAATAGTTCAGATCCTCCGTACGAGGCCATGAATCCCTCGAACTAGCATAATACCTAATGGTGGTGCTTAACATCATGCCACTAGTTTGTGTTGTTATGTTTACAGATCGGTTGTGAATATTGAACCTGTAGCCGTTAATGACCAGCTGTTTGTACTCGCGCATGGTATGATTAGGTTCCATTGAAAAAGCATGCACTTCAGGACTCACATCACCGAGCAATAATCTCTACATCTAAGAAGATGACATCTAATTAGTAAACATATTCAAATAAGGTGTACAAGGTAGAAATATGTACTTGCTTATATGATCTTTAAATCACTCAGAAAATTCTTTGCTGTGTATTTTTTTTTTCCGCATACTTAGAACACCATATTTTACTTTTATGACCTCTTTGCATTTGCTACATGCATAAAGAATAAATTTAGATATAATAGGATATTTTTTTCTAAGTAATGAGAAATAAATAAGGTTGAATGACTCACCTTATGTATGCTCAATGACATCACAATTGAACAGCATGTAGCGGTGCATCTTATTTCTTTCCTCAAGGCTCAAATTAGTGAGGCGGTATGAAGTGGAAAGTCCATCTGACTATGGAATGGACTCAAATGCAGACTCAATTAGCTCATACTGATCATCCTGATTTCTCATTGGTTGGTTACGATATGTTTCGAGCTTGTTTAAGTATATGATACAAAAATCCATACACTCTTGACCCAAATAACCTTCTATAATGGATTTCTCCAGATGATTCATATTCTTTACATAAGATTTTAGTGTTTGAATATTTCTCTCGGAGGGGTACATCCATCAGCAGAACATTGGGCCTCCAAGTGCAACTTTTTTTGCAAGATGCATGGTGAGATGCATCATAACTATAAAAAATGATGGTGAAAATATCTTCTCCAGATCATATAATATAGTCACCTTCCTTGCCTTCATTTCTTTCACATCTTTCTTAAGTAACCTCTTCGCAAAAATATCTCTGTAGAAGTTGCAAAGATGAATAATAGCCATTCTCACATTTTTTGATAACACACGATGAATAGCTATTGGGATCAACTCCTGCATCAATACATGATAATCATGAGTCTTCAATCCACCAAGTCTGATATCCTTACTATTCACACGCTTTGATATGTTGCTTGAGTATCCATTTGGGACCTTTATATTCTCCAACACACAAAGAAATGTGAATCGTTCGGAGGCATTCATAATATAGCATGCATGAGGGAGCCTCCACTATTCTTCTCCTATCGGCTTTGGGTGGAGTGACCTCCTAATACCCCATTCTTTCCAGTCAAATCAAAAATTTAAGTCATCATTGGTCTTATTCTTGATGTTCAAGATCATTGCCAATAGGAGCTCGTACATGTTCTTTTCAATATACATGACATCTAAGCAGTGGTGCAATAAGTTTGTCTTCCAATATGGCAGGTCAAAGAATATATTTTTTTTTCTCTAATTAAAGTGTGTGTCATCTATTTTTGATCGATGCTTCCTCTTTTTACCATCAATCAGATCATCTTTTCTAAATCCAACACTGAGACCATCCTCAACACCTCACTCTCAAACATCCAGCTAGGTGCTTCACCTTCTTCAACAGTGCCATCAAAGGAGCGTGCATCTATTCTATATGGATAGTTTCGATGGAGAAAATATCGATGTCTCATAAAGCTAAAGCTCCTCCAATGTATCAATCTTTTTATCCAAGTATTTTTTTCACAAATCGAGCATGCCAGCTCACCTTTTGTGCTCTAACTCGACATTAGGGCATAAGCTGAAAAGTTGTTTATTGTCTACATAAGCACTGCACGCATGGAGGATGACTCATTCATTAAAGCATCAAAAGTTGGAACACCTTGAATGCTCCACAACTGTTTCAACTCGACAATAAGAGGCTACAAATAGATATCAATGTCATTCCTTACCTCCATCAGTCTAGAGATGAGCACTATCATGAAAGCGAAGAAGTTTTTCATACACATCTATGGTGGAAGGTTGTAAACATGAGTAAACACTGACCATATACTATGGTTAGTATTCATATGCTTGAACAGGTTGAAACCATCATATGACAAGCCCAACCTTACATTGCATATCTCTTGTGCAAAGTTGGGATGTATTTCATTAAACTTCTGCCATACCTCTTCATCAGCTGGATGCCTCAATATATCATCTTTTGTTCGCTCTTCTTCATACCATCTCATGTCCTTTGATGTCCTCACCGACATAAATAATTTTTATAGTCTTGGTATCAAAGGAGAGTGCCACATCAATTTTTGAGGTACACGAATCGATGTGTCATTTTTATTTTATTTCCATCTTGATATACTGCACCTCCTGTACTCATTTCGGTTGGCATCCTCCTCCCAATAAAGTATGCAATCATTAGGGCATGCATGTATCTTGGTGTAAGTAAAGTCTAACTGTTCAATAATCTTCGATGCCTCATAATTATTCTTTAAAATTTGTGTATTGTCCGAAAGAATATCCCCCCAAAGCCCTAGTATACAGTTCACTCCATTATTACTAAACCTATTGGAGCATTTCGTATGATACAATCGGATTAAGAACTCAAGCTTCGTCATCTTTTCACACTCAGGATACAATGAAATATTAGCATCCTCCATCAATTTGCGGACCTTCTCTACATCTTCACTGTTTGTCATTCCACCAACCACAGGATTAGACATGGATGTAAATGTACTATCATTATGGTCAACAAATAGGAAGATATCACGAACCATTTGTTCCACTCTCCCATCATGTTGATTGCCTCCTTGCGGTCTGCACTCACCATGTTGATTCCAACAAATTTCATAGTCGGATTTAAAGCCATAAATAATGATATGATCATTTACATCTTGATGAGGTAGCTAAAGCCTATCTATATACTTCTTACAAGAATATTGGATAAGTCCATGGCCCTCAAATTTTTTTATAGCAAAATCAAAAAATTTTTAAAGTCCAGCCTCATATTCTGGTGAGAGTCTACTCAACTTCATCCACCCCTTATCCATTATAAAATTGATGATATTGTAATTAAATCATATGTAAAAATAAGACATAATATAATAACATCAAGATAATTATCTATAAAATTAATTATAATTTTTAAACTATCTAAACTGGATAATTAATTGATCAATGTACATAATTCTCCAATCCGTACAAAAATATATAAATATACAGATGTCATAGAATATATACATTAATCAAAAGATGGGTTTATGGTTCTATACATAGCCTAAAACTCACCGTAAAATGGCACGGCCTATAATTCGCTGGTACGGTCCAAAACCCAACAGCCCAGAACCCGCCAGCACGGCCCAAAACCATGGGATCATTACCTAGGAAAACAAAAAATGTTATTTGCATTAAATATCATTTTCAGATACCAATGCATTATAAACAAAAAATATTATCACCAACTAATAGGTAAAGATAGGTCTTATCCCATTCAGAAATTACAATAATTGTATAGATTCATTATAGTAATCAAACGATATGCAACAGAGATCAAAAAAAAATTTTGGCAGTATTTTTCTTTAGTTCTCTCATGTAGAGAGAACAAAAGAAAAATACTGTCCAAAATTTCTTTTAAACCCTCAGTATACCATTTGATTATTGTAATTACCTATAGAATTATTTGTAATTCTTAAACTATCTAAATTGGATAATCAATTGATTATTGTACATAATTTTTCTATATGTACAAAAAATATATAAACATACAGATGCCATAGATTATATACACTAATCAATTGATGGGTCTATCATTATGCAATATAACAAGCAAAAGCAACAGGGACTAAATAGTAACCCAAAAAAAATTATGTAATAACTTCCACAACAAGAATTACATTAATTTTAAAGTAAAAGGGAGGCTTAGATTTACTATTTAATCATGCATTGCAATGTTACTTTCGGTATCCGCTACAAGTAAATCAAATGGGCTGCGAATGGTTGTTCGCTAAACAGCCACATGCCATCCAAGATCACCTTGCCATTCAGAATTGTTAAAATATTTGCAGAAGAAGAAAAAAAATAAGAGAGAAATATCACTAAAATGATGCTAAGAATTAACCATTTTCTGCTCGAATCATCATAGCCTCTTTATGAAAAAAAGAAAATATTTTTCATAAAGTGGTATGGCACAGAACCTGTTGGAATCTGATGGCTCAGAACTCGCTGGCACAACCCAGAACTTGCCGGCACGACCTAAAATCTATCGGTACAGTCCAAAATCTACCAGCACGGCTCAAAACCCGCTGGCCCGACACAGAATCCGATGGTCTAGAACTCATCGGTATGGTCGAGAATCCACCGGCATTGCCCAGAACCCAATGGCCCAGAACTCAACGGCACGACCCACGACCGTCGGCAAGGCCCAGAACCCACCGACGGTGGTTTTCTTTAAATATTATTATGATTTAATTATTATGATATAATTTTTATTAAATATGATTATGATATAATTATAAATATAATTATAAAAATAATAT
This sequence comes from Elaeis guineensis, assembly GCF_000442705.2. NCBI lineage: Eukaryota > Viridiplantae > Streptophyta > Magnoliopsida > Arecales > Arecaceae > Elaeis > Elaeis guineensis. The sequence goes on along the minus strand of NC_026001.2, from coordinate 91,916,587 downwards.
GTAAAAGGGAGGCTCAGATTTGCTATTTAATCATGCATTGCAACGTTACTTTTGGTATCCGCTATAAGTAAACCAAATTGGCTGCGAACGGTTGCCCACTAAACAGCTGCAGGCCATCCAAGGTCATATTACCGTTTGGAATTGTTAAAATATTTATAGAAGAAGAGAAAAAATAAAAGAAAAATATCACTAAAATCATGCTAAAAATTCATCATTTTCCATCCAAAATCATCATAGCCTCTTTATAAAAAAAATAATTTTTATAAAGTGGCATGGCTCAGAATCTGCCGGTATGATCTAGAACCCGATGGCCCAGAACCCGTCGGCACAGCCGAGAACTTGATAGCCTAGAACCTGCTAGCATAGCCCAAAATCTACTGACATGGCTCAGAATCCGACGGTCCAGAACTCGTCGGTCTGGCCTAGAACCCGTCAGCCTGGCCTAGAACCCGACGATCTGAAACCCGCCAGCATGGCCTAAAACCTACCGACATAGCCCAAAACTTGCTGACACAGTCCAGAACCCATTGGCTCGGCTTAGAATCCAACGGTCCAGAATCCGCCAACACGGTTCAGAACCCACCGGCACGGCCCAGAATCTGATGGCTCAGAACCTGATGGTAGGGCCCACAGCCACCAGCATGACCCAAAACCCACCGACGGTGATTTTCTTTAAATATTATTATGGCATAATTATTATTAAATATTATTATGATATAATTATAAATATAATTATAAAAATAATATGATGTGAAATAAAAAAATAAAAATCATACCTGCAGCTATGGGGAGGGGGGTCGCACAGAGCTGCGGGGGTCGCCGGCAGTAGCGCTACAGGAAGGGAGGCGACGGCAAGGCATGGTGCAGGACCAAAGGGGGCCGGGGACAAAGGTGGCCGAGGCCGAGGGAGGCAGGGTGCGGGGCCAAAGGGGGCTGGCAGCGGGGCCGAGGGAAGAGGGAGGCGGGGCCAGGAAAGAGAGAGGCGAGGTCGGGGAAGGCCAGAGTCGAGCAAGATGGGCTGAGGGAAGAGGAAGGCAGGGTTGGGGAAAGAGGGAGGCGGGGTTGGGGAAGGTCGGGGCTGAGGGAGGCAGGGCCGAGGGAAGAGGGAGGTGGGGTCGGTGAAGGTCGGGGTCGAGGGAGGCGGGGTCGGGGGAAGAGGGAGGTGGGGCCGAGGGAGGCAGGGTGCGGGATGGAGGGAGATCAGGGAAGAGGGAGCCGATGGTGGTGTTAGAGGAAGGGGGCGACGATGGGGCGGGTCGGTGGCGGAGAGGGTAGGACTCGGATAGAAAGGGGGGAGAGAGAGAGGAAAACCAAAACACCAACGTGAAATGAAGAGGGGGGGTGGGCTGGAAAAAAGACTTAACTTATGGCAGTGATTTTAAAAACTGCTGCCATATGCTATGCATAACCATTGCCATACGTGACCTATGGTAGCGGTTATGCATAACCACTGTAATAGGAACATATGGCAGCGGTTAAGAATAATTACTGTCATATGTAGAATATAAATTTTATATTTTTTTGAATATAATATAATTTTAAAATTTAAAGTCTATCTTCACTATTCATTATCTAAATAATTATCGTTAGAGTGTCGAGACCGTCTCGATCCAATAGTCCTAATTATGTTGATCAATAAAATTTAATTTCGATGGTCACAAACAACTGCATGATGATCTGATAGATAAAGACCATCGATGGGTCTGAAAATTTATAATAATGATTTTGGTGATATTTGTAACACATCATCAAAATTTTATTTCAATCGGATATCATTATCATGGTCAATTTAGTATGAGATAATTTTACTCGTTAAATGAAAAATGAGTGATCAAAAGGTCAAATGACGTCCGATTATGAGATAATTTTTTAGATAAATAATCTTTACTACTACTTTAATCGTTTGTACGGTGGTGATCGTAAAATTCAAATAGCGTATATATGAACGATCCAAAATTATATGTTTCTTGATACTCATTCTTAAAATTTTTAAGTAATTATGCTTGTGCTTTTGTAAGATCTGCTTAACGTGGATGGCTTATGTAGGCATGATTTAGATTTTATGATCACCACTATATAAATAATTAAAGTAGTAGTAAAGATAATTTATCTAAAAAATCATCTTATAATCAGATGTCATTTGACTTTTTCATCACTCATTTTTTATTTAACGATCGAAATTATCTCATACTAAATTGATCATGATAATGATATCCGCTTGAAGTAAAATTTTGATAGTGTGATATAAACATCATCAAGATCATCGTTGTAAATTTTTGGATCTCTCGATGGTCTCTATCTATCAGATTATCATACGGCCATTTGTGGCTGTCAAAATCGAATTTTATTGACCGACATAGCTAGGACAATCAGATCGAGACAGTATTTTATGATCATACTCTAATGATAATTATTTAGATAATGAACGGTGAGGATGAATTTTAAATTTTAAAATTATATCATATTCAAAAAAAAATATAAAAAAAATATATATTCAGCCTATATAGCAGCGGCTGCACTAAATCGCTGCTATAATAAGTTATAGCAGCGGTTATTAACCACTGCTATAGGTTTGACCTATAGCAACGGTTACATCTAACCACTGTCATAGGTTTGACCTATAGCAACGGTTATACCTAACCACTGCCATAGGTTAGAGATATGACAACGGTTATCATAACCACTGTCATATGTCGAATCTATAGAAGTGGTTACATATAACCGCTGCTAAGGTTGAAACTATAGCAGTAGTTATTTATAACTGCTGTTATATCTCCAACCTATGGCTGCGGTTAGTCAACTACTATAATATCTAGAACCTATTATAGCGGTTATTTTGTAACCACTGTAATAGGTCTGGACTTATCCCCGCTGCCATATGTTTGACATATGGCAGTGGTTATGAATAACCACTGCTATACTTGCTATGGCAATGATTTTTAAACTACTGCCATATAAGTGCTGTCATAGGTCTATTCTGTAGTAGTGAGTCACCATACGAATAGCAAATACTCATCAAAGATGAGGTAAGAAGTCATCAGTTTTCCTCAATTTCTTTCTTCGACTTCCTATTTTCCTTTGAATCGCCACCGATCATATTACATCGTGAAACACTTGAAACCACACTAAAAACTCTCATCCTCTATTTTTTGTGATTTTTAAATGATTTTTTTGGTACTGGTAGCCATCGCCGATCGTTGATCTAGGATCTATCGATTGTGTCCTCATAGCTACCCCAACCGTCATCGGATATAGCCATGCCGGTGGTGCCCCTTTATTTCGAGAATACAAGGGGAATGAGAATCCCCTATTTTGCTAAGAAGAAAAAAAAAATAAAAAAAGAAGAAAGAAAGAAAGAAAGAAGGAAAGAAAGAAGGAGAGAGATTCTCTCTCTTTCCCTTCTCTCTCTTAGCTTGCATCCCACTTTCTCACTCTAGAAAGTTTTATTTTCTCTCTTTATAATTTTTTTTAGATTATTTCTCTTTCTTCATAGATTCATCTCTCTAAGATTGATCTAGTAAAGGATTTACTTTCAATAATTTTGATCTGATCCCAATGAAAAGAATCTTTATTTATAGTCATCGGACAGTATGTCGGTATTGATCTTGGTCAGGCTAGATTCTTTTAGATTCAATTATCTATGATTTTTGTTGGATCATATGTATGCTTGTTTAATCATGATTTGATTAATTGATCTCGATCGGACTGATTGCGATGCCAGACAGTATCACCTAATCAGCCTTGTTTCACTCTCTTAATTTTTTTCTTTCTCTAACATTCTCTCTCTACTTGATCTGTGAACCCAATGAAGGATCCCAAGCCCTATTGCTTTGAATTTGAGTTGATTCCATTGGAAGATTTTGAACCATTCTATTAGTCAGACAATGTGCCCACACCATCTGTGCTTTTATTGAGATCACAAGATCTAGTTTTTATTGATTTCTATTAAATCATTATATTTTAAGTGATCTTAATTAAATGAAGCTACTAGATCAAATTGACCCTTGACTGGCAATCGGTATATTTTATCGGGCACCAATAGATTTAATTAATATTGATCTCTGTTGAATCATCTATTTTCTATTCTAATTATGTCAGATAAAATTATCTTGATTAAACCGATCAAGATTTTGGATGTTACCACTTTGTCAGCCTTGTGAAGATGTCCGAACTTAAAATTTTTATTCTTGAATATTTACAGTTAAATTTTGATAAAAAATATATTTTGAACAATGGATTCTAAAGGATTCTCGCAAGATTGATTGAATATGTCTGTTTATTATTTCTACAAAGGTAAGTAATAAATCATCTTGTTAAGGTATCTCATAATTTATTTTGAAAGCAAATAATTAGTCTTTAATTTATGTGTGATTTGTGAAACTATATTTGAATGGAGAGTGATTTATAAATATTGAGATTTTTTTTGGAAGATTATGATCTATTGGTTTATTATAGAATATGCATATGTTGAATAAAATTGTAATATATATGTTATCTTACAAAATTACTTTAATATAGATCAGATTTTGGACTCTTAGCTTAACTATGTTATCTAGATCCTGCCAATAGAGATTATATATTGGTTCTTTGGATCCTGCCAATTGGTATTGTATATTGGCTCTCTGGACTCTACTAATAGAGGTTATGTATTGGTACTTTGATTATGAATGAGCTCATTATTTTTATTCTAACCGGCTATAAGATATAAGTATGGTCATAGTTAAAGGTTATTGTGGTATATATGACTCACTTCAAATTAGAATTATAATTATATATACATATGAATATTAAAAATTATTTGATTTTTATAAATTAGTATGGAATATATTCTTATGTTTATTTATAGTATTTTTTTTAATATCATATCTTATGATAATATTTGAAATATCTAGTTAAGATATTTATTACTTACTAGATTACCAAGCTCATTATCTCTTCTTTCTTTTCAGATTCAGATTCTTAATTATGGACGTGGATACTGCTTGAGAGTGAGTTTAGAGACGAGAGTCGACTGTATCAACTGAGTTTAGAAATAGATTTATTATCATATTTTATAAAATTATTATTTAAGATTTAATTGATATAAAATCTTTCGAATATTATTGGAATTTTATGAGAGAATAAGTTTTAGCTAGTCAAATCTTGAACTTAATTTATTATTAATTTCATTATGATGCATTGATATCGTGTTTGGAATATCTTGTATACTTATGGAGAGAGTTCTCTATGAGTATACGGTGGTTACCATGATTTTTAAGTAGTGGTATTCATAAAATAGTTCAAACCGTTAGACCGAACTAGATCAAACCATTTTTATCAGTTTGATCTAGTTTGAAAATTGAAATGGTTTGATTTGGTTTATGACTTTCATATAAAATGATTTAATGGTTTGCTCTGATTTTACAAAAATATTAAATCATGGACCAAATCGTAAACCATAATATGAGAATGAAAGAAAAATTCTTTTAAAAAATGAAAATAGTAGTCGCATCTTACCACTATTGTATTATATTATATTTATAGACTCATGATTACATAAAAATATTCCGATAATTTCAGTCTTTATTTAGCTAGTAGATTTTTTTTTTCTCAAAATTTTTCACCTTCCACATTACAATATGTCAAACGGTTAATCAAATCAGACCAAGTCTTAATTCATAGGTCTAGTCTGATTTGATTTGAGCGATAAAATGATCTAGTTTGATTTGTAAAATTTGAAAACTGTATTTTGCTAATTTGATTTAAGAATATCTCAAAATCAGATCAAATCAGATTATATACATCTCTATCTCTAAGCTCGCGATTTTGGATTTGGGGCATGATATATGAGATGTACATACTAAACACGGAGGGCTTGATAGTCACGTATCTCCAAGATGAAGAGTGTATTGCCGATCCAAATGTATACTATCCTCCACGGTGCAAAGCATGCACGAAGAAGATCCGAACTCTGAACTTATGAGACGTTCTTGGTTCTCAATGTGAAAATACCACGTTAATAACCGTGTTGATTTTCTTTCACTTATTTATTCATTTGGGAATTGGGAGGGGAGAAGGGTGGCTGCGGTCCTTCGATGGGATTACAAAGCGAGAGGAGCTCTCTCAGGATCATTCCAATTTCGCTAAGTCTTTACTACAGCCGTGTCAAGAGAGGCTAGCCGGCATCTAATTTAAATGAAAATGCGAAGCATAACTTAGAAATATGTTTCAAAATAATTACTTAGTGTGGTGACAAGCAATTGACAGGCCACCAAAAATATGAAGCAATGAAAAAGAACCGGACCGAAGTTACACTTGGATGATGTTTCGAGGGAAATACTTTGTGCGCTGCAGGCGTGGTGTAAAAAATCTAATATAAAATACACCACTTTATATGATCGATTTATATAGTTATTATTTTTTTAATATATATTTAATATTTATAATTTTATTTTTTCATTCAAAAATTTTGAATAACAAAAATACTTCCGTTCTTTAGAAAAATTTATGATATCTTATATCCATATTATGTCTCATCCTGCATGCAAAAAATCATAATTTTGATACAGGATGTCATAATATATCACTGGATGTCATAATTTTTTTCCAAAAAATAAGAGCATTTTCGTCGTTCAGAATTTTCAAATGAAAAAATAGAACGAGTATTAAATGCATGATGAAAAATGGTTGGATAAAAATATTCCTTCTATATTATGATATTTTATAGCATATTATAACATCTTGAAATATATTATGAAATATAGAAAGTTATAATTTAATGCAAGATGTCATAATATACCATAAGATGTCATAATTTTTTGAGATATATTATGACATCCAATGCGAAAAAAATTATAATATATTGCAGAATATCATAATTTTTTTAAAAATAAAAATATTTTTATTATTTAATTTTTTTTAAAAATTAATAAATAATAAATATATATTTAAAAATAATAATTATATAAATTAAATATTTAAAATGATATATTTTACATTGGATTTTTCTACCGCGCCTGCAGTGCACAAAAATTTTCTCGGTGTTTTCGTGTCGCTAAAATAAAATGTTTAATATATCAATAGGGATGGCAATGGGTAGGGTTTGGGTTGGATAGTATACTACCCATCCTCAAACCCGAACTTAATACCCTATATCCAAACCCTACCCGATACCCAATCGGATAAGAAAAGAGATATCCATCCCCATACCCAACGGATTCGGGGATACCCGTGGGTAATCCATTTCCCCATACCCAATCCATACCCGTCCCATATCCAATCCATACCCATCCATTCTATACAAAAAAAAATAAAATAATTTTATGCATATTATCAATCAAAAATAGAATTACCAATTATATATATATACATACATACGCACACACACTTCTAACACACACATACATACATGCATACATATATGCATACATACATATACATACATACATATATATAATTATATATATATATATATAGAGAGAGATCATATATATGTGTGTATATGTGTGTGTATATATATATATATATATATATATACATATATATATATATATATATACATACATATATATACATATACATACATATATATACATATATATATATATATATATATATATATTTGAATATGGGTTCGGATATTATTCATATCCATAGGTTCGGATCGGGTTCGGATAGAAAATAGTACTACCCATATTCTACCCATATCTGTATTATAGTTTTTGAGTTTTACTCAAATTCGAACTCAAACTCAGTCAAATCTTATTTTTTGAGTTTGACCGAGTTCGGATAAGATGTATACCCATCGAATCGGATTAATTTTGCCATCCCTGTATATCAATCAATTGCATGTAATTGTACAGTGTATTACATAATCCACGTGACTCTCAAGCATACGGCTACATGCCTTGTCAAATCAACAAAATGGGTAGGTGCATGGAGGGCGGTGAGTGATTGAACCGTTGAGACTTGTCAAACTGGTACGTTTCAAACTCGTACGAACCGGAGAGGATTGGATCTCAATTATTTTACCACTTTAACTCCCAGCATGATCCATTTATTGTGGGATGTGACAAACGCGGTGCATTCGAGTGTAAGCAATCGCATCTATTGGTGTCACATGTGCCCTTCAATTAGCACCAATCCCATATGGACCAATCTAGCCACCCTTGTGGAGCCAAACCTTTGAAGAAGCCCTCTCACCAAACTTTCAGATCCATGTCCCCTCACAATTACAGGAGGACAAAGAAGGCTACAAAGCTACTTTGGGATGAGGAAATAAAGTTCAAGTGGGGGTAGTGGTGTGAGTAGTAGTTGCATTAGTGGGGTTTTGGATCTTGGCAGCTGCCTTGATTCTCTTGCCTTAACTCCCTTTCCACCTCACTCCTCACCTTCCCATTTCCCCTCCTCAGTGTTCCTCCTACTTTAGCTTGGCAGTCCATGTATATATATATATATAGATAACATCATCACATAGATAGTTATATCCGGAGTTAAATCCATCTAAAGAAAGCTATGTTCATCTGGAGAGGAAGAGAGCACTATTGAAACAGAGAGAGAAAGATAAGAGAGAGAAAGATAAGAGAGACAAAGCTAGAGGTCTCAGAGAAGAAAGAGGAGATCATGTCAGACTGGGGGCCAGTGTTCATATCGGTGGTGCTCTTCATTCTGCTCTCACCGGGACTCCTCTTCCAGATCCCAGGGAAGAACAGAATAGTGGAGTTTGGCAACTTCCAGACCAGTGGACTCTCTATTCTAGTCCATGGCATCATCTTCTTCGCTCTTATTGCTATCTTCCTCATCGCCGTCTGCGTCCACATGTATCTAGGCTCCTAATTATCACTACTCGCTCAAAAAAATCCCATCTTGGAACTGGTTTCCAAATGGGTGCTCTTGGTTCAGTGTAATTTATCCAAGGTCTCATTTTGGTGTTGATTCCCTTATGGCTTCTTTTAGTTCAGTATAATACTTTCTGTCCACCCAAAAAAAAAAAGAATTCCATCTTGGAATTGATTCCCATGTGGGATTTTTCTTTGTTCAATGTATTCCCCTTAAAAAGAACCCATCTTGGATTTGATTCCAAAATGGTTTGTTAATGAATCTTTCTTCAATACCAATAAATAAATAAATAAATAAATAAATAAATAAATAAATAAATAAATAAATAATCTATCTTGGAATTGATCCCCACATGGGTTCTCTCTTTCCTCCCAAATTCCATTTCAGAGATGATCTTTTGATGGGATTATCAGCTTATAGTTCAGTCATATTGTTGCAATTGTTCGAGGAGTTTGGTCTCTCTTTGTTTCCTAATGCTAGTGTTGGGTAACTGAATGGGGTCCCATTTGCCATAGTCTGTAAAAGTATAACAATGAAAACATTGGCTGTACGTAAAATTTATTGCTGCTCTCATTATTTCAGAGAAGTAATTTGTGCTGCTCTCATGTCATGTTTGGATGAATTTGTTTGATGGCAACTGGCTTATCAATACACTTGACACTGAATAGATTTTGAGTCCATTACTCTTGAAACACTAAGTGAACATTGTGCTTGAATCGAAAGACTTCATCAAAATGATTTCAAATATTTTCATCTCTGATATCTTCTTGCTTGATTTCATGTCTTTCATTCAGTTGTAGCTTTAAATGACATGGAAAGAGAGCTGAAATGTCTACCCTACTTGTATTCAATACACTAAAATGAGTTACTCCAGCAATCCATTTGGGGTTGCTTGTTGTTTTTTTTCCACATTTCTTAGTAAGCAATGTCATGTTTTCGAGTATGGTAATGATCGGCTCAAAAATTTAATGTTATCATTATATATTTGTTATATTACAAATGTACAAATTTAACAGTCAATGGAATGGCTTCAGCTAGTGAAAATCCAAGAGGAGCACAGACTTGCTGGGACTAGAATATGATGTTAAAATTTTTTAGAAAAAATAGGAAAATCCAGCCAAGTTTTAGTTATATAGTTTCAATTATTTAGAGATGCACTATCTGTGACTCAAATGTAGAATCTGATTGATCAAAAAGAGAGGTATGACCATTGAGATAAGTACCAATGTAGAATATGATATTAAGGTTTGAACACAATAAGACGCTGAGTTGAATAGGAAATGACTTTAAACATGCATATATCTCTCTTCAATACTACTAAAATACTTTGTTGCACTTGGTTTCCTCAATGAACGAATATCAAAAAACTCCGTGATAATTCAGCCATTTTACTTGTGTGCAGAATTTAAGTATGAGCTTATGTGCTTGCAATTCATTATTCAATGAACTATTTGCTCAGTTATCTTTATTTTAAAAAACAAATAGCATCGGTGGATGTCCTCCCTCTCCCTCTCTCTCTCTCTCTCTCTCTCTCTCTCGAGTAAGAGGATATCTTTTTGATGTTGCTCTTATCCTCATAGCATTACAGACAGTTTGAGGGCAATCCTAGTAATTAAGTTTACCCATTCCGTTGCTTTATACTTTTTTCGAGCATCAAAAAATTTTCTTCTTTATTTTATTTTCTTTTGCAAAAATGGTGGTAAATAAGAACCGGTGATAGTTTGCTGCTTAAAATTATTTTCAAAGTGGTAGCAACAAGAGACAGTTTGATTCATGGTTGCTCTGCAGCTTGCATCCATTATTCTTATCTATAATTCATACGGTAATTATAGTCTTTTTAAATCCTCCTATTTGTGTTTGATTCGTGAATTAAATCGGAATTGGAATCCGAATGCCTTGAAATAGGAATTGAGATGGCTATATCTATTTAGTTTGTGACCGAAGTCAGAATCAAAATAGAATTTGAATACTATAAGGAAGTATAGATTAGATTTAGAGGGATTGGGGCATTCTAATTTTCTTAATGGGAATAGGATTCCTCCAAATTGAATAGTTGGAATAGAATTTCACTCATTTCTATTACTATTCCAAAGTTTAATTCCTTCCAACCAAATATGCCCGTATGCTTTTTAAACTAGATTCCATGCACATTGCAAAGAACTCAGCCTTCTCATTGAAAGAATTCACTGAAACATTCATACAATTTTTCATGAAAAGGATCTTGAGCACCACCACAACCCAATAGTCATCAATAGAGGAAATATAATTATAAGACATCGAAGAATAAATTAGGCAAATTTGCCCTAGCAGGAGAAGATTAACAACAAGATCTTTTTGTTCCTTTTTTTTTTTCTGGAGAATTAAAGAGGGAGCATGGCCAATTAAATTGCTTGATGCAAAACGTGGACCCAGAGCCCCCAATTCCGACAAATAGAACCACATAGAAATATTTGCTCTGGGCAGAAGTAACATGAAACATTAAAATATTGATACAACATGATGCCAGATTAGTTATAAACATATGCAAAGTTTCGAAAAAATACACTCGGTAATTAGGGATGTAAAGGTATAATATGCCACCCGCACTATAGACTCATATGTAATCTAGTGTTAAATCAATATCTTTATTCATTGACAACATGTTTGAAGTCACTATATAAACCGAAAAATATTTGCGAATATCTCCTATATGTATTGGTAGATTAGCCTCTTTAAATGGAGTTGTATAATTGGTATAAAGGTTGATTTAGGGCCAAAGATTCTAAACTATCTTCTACCATCATTAAAGAGCTTGATTGCTTATAAAGAAATAGCTTACGGTTCTCAAACCTACATAGAAAAGTAGCAATCAAAATCCAAATACAAATAACAGAGGAAAATCATCTGTTGTCTGAGAGGCAGCCCAACAACAATAAAGAATTAGAAGACTAGAACAACAAAACATGAGTAGGATGATAGAAACTGATCCAGAATCAAATATTTGGAATTTATGCTCGGAGTGCCAGCTATGGAACTCCTCCGCTGCTGCCTTGTGTCTGTCAGTTTGGAGAAGGGAGAACGACATGAGAAACTTGCCACTGAATGAAGCTTCATTTGTGGTATCTGGAGAGTTTATTTTGCCTTTTCTGATGTCTATTTTTCCTTCTGGTTTGACGAGAGCTTTGAGTGAGGCATATTATCATGAAATGAGACCAACTTTTGTAGTACAAAGTATAATTTTATCATCGATGGCTGGCACATCATTCATCTTAGAGCTGGATAGCTCTTCTTCATCGCTGTGACGCACCATGTATCATATTAATGGTACCTCGATATGTCCTAGAAATGAATGACAGTAATCCATCTTCGAGATGAATGATATAATATGGTGGCTATCTATGATAGTATTATTCTCTATGATACAATAGTTGCACCATAAAAGATCTGAACTTGCTTCTTATGCGGTCCTCTTGGACACTCCACATCCACCTGAATGCATCCTTAAGGGGGTCATATTATGTGGTGCCTGGAATCAGGATCTATTCAATTCCTACAGCTAAAACCATCACTAAAATATGCATTTCTTACTTTAACCAAAAAAAAAAAAAGCAATTCTTACACTAGGTTTCTGCTGTCAAATCAACCTTTCGATCATGATCCTTGCAGTTCAAAATTTTAATTTCTAAGCCGCGATAAGCTGAGCTTGTCCACCCTTAGGAGCCTCATCCTTCACCTCCAGGATCATTAATCACTCGTTGTTTCAAGCTCTACATTACTCTTTCTAGCTTGGCTTCTTTTTTAAAATTGGGTTCCTTCTATTTCTTGTTATCCACCTTCCTCACTGTCTTTCTTTTCTTCCGTTTCCATCTCGAGACTTTTCTTTCCATCTTCTGACCTCATCTGCTGAAATCATCTCGATCCTTTTTTTCCAGTTAAAAAAAAATTCTCTCTCTCTCTCTCTCTCTCTCTATATATATATATATATATATAAGGTGTGTCTAGCATTTAGCATTTATTCAAGTGGATTGAAAGGTTCATGTTGAGGTCAAAGATATAAAGATCAAATATGAATTTCATGTTACCTTTTAGTTTTATAAGAGGAACCAAGTCAGAGTAGTTTCTTATTATAGGTGTTGTTGACATTGCAGTAGATACATGCTATATCTTCATCCAATCATTCAAAGTTAAGCTTAGAAGTACTTTCAAGCGACAATTTCTTCTCAACTATAATTACATCTAATTATTTATATAATTTATCATATTATATAAAATTACATAAAAAAATTACTACTTTTTGTGTATGAGTTACTAGAAAAGACATCTTACAAACTCTTTAGAACTAATACCAAGAATTTCAATTCTTCTGTTGGCCTATACCCTAAACATATCCATACTATATATGAAAGGAGAGTTCAGAGCTCTCCTAGTGTCCCACATATCGAGCTCTGAACTCTCCACGATGTTTTTTCTAAGTGATGCGTGTTGCCTTCTTAGAGGGGATATGTGTCGGCATCCTGACTTCTAATCATCCCCTTTATCATTTGTTACAATCTGTAGGTAGGTCGGTTGAAAACTTAGGAGGAACAAAAAAGACCACAGAGAGAGGAAGTCAAAGAGGAAACTTGTAGAGAGGGTACTGAGTATATAAACATCGATGTCGGGGGAGGGAGTGAAAACAGAAAAAAACACATGTTGTTTGCTATCTCAGCATGCATTCTTTGCTGGTGAATGGATACACTGCCTCTCCATATAGCTGAATCAGCATCCATGTAGCCGATTGCATGTCGCCTGTGAGGAAAAAAATAAAGGAAAAAAGGGGCACATGGATTTGGAAGGGACATAATACGGATGTTCCTTAGCTGCTAATTAGAGGATAAAGAGTTAGAGAAAAGAAAGTTAATACACTTTAAATGAAAGGAGAAGGTTTTTATGAACAGAGAACAGAGAAGACAAATGGCACTGATAGGTTGTCTCATCGCTTGGTTTTGTTGGATCATGCTATATATACACACGGGATTTAGAGACGAAAAAGTGTTGGAAGAACTGAATAGAGAAAGGTGAGGTAGATAATATTGCTGGCTGCCTTTTTTGTTCTTTTTTTTTTGATTGCTGTTTTTTGGGTGTTCTATTGATTTTTTTCAAGAATCAAGGGATTGGGAAGTGTGGTTTCTTAGATATTCGACGAGGAAGGAACAGAGGAAAATTGATAGGGAAGGTGAGTTCTGAGCATTTTTTTTTTGTTTGTCCATTTGTTGAGCTCTTTTTATTTCTTCGTCAGTTTGTGTAAAGCTATTAGTTTATCATATGAAAAATAGGTAGTAGTTTGTTTCTTGTTAAAAATAGAGAAGGGTTGCTGCATGAGTTTCGGCAGCCTTTTACTCCTATTACTAATATCATATGAGGGAAGAAAATGACAAAGGATTGCTACCAAGGTTTGGTAGCCATCTACATTGCATGGTTGCTACTGAGGAGCCTTCTAGTGGAAAAAAAGAAGAAATGGAGCAGGGTTGAGACATGATAAGTGATATATTTTTATATTTATTTTAGATATTTTTAGTAATTTATGGTGCTAACATCTTTTTAAAAACTTAATTTCATGAATTTATTATTTTTTTTAAAAAATAAATAATTTTAAAAAAATATATGAAATTAGATATATTTATGAAAAATAAGATGTTAATTTAATTAAGCAATTTAAGCACCAAAATAAAGAGAAATTTTTGAAAAATTTAATGCATATTTTTTCTAATTTTTCAGGTAAAAATCAGAGCAAAAACGGAGTCAAAATATCCTAAAAACCCTTAAAAATAGCCTCCGGTGCATGGTGGACCGACCGGTCGGTCCACAGAGCCAGGGTGCGGTCCACAGAAAACTTCACGCAGTCCACAGGTGCGGTTCACAGCGAGAGAAAGATCTTGGGTGCGATCCAACGGTTGAGATTCAATCCGACTTAGATCCAACGGTTGCTGTTCATTGCCGGTTTATAAGAGGACTCTTTTGCGCGATTCGACGGTCCAAAAGCGATCCATCATGCGATTCAATGACTGAGGACGCTCTCGACTTTGAATAGGAGATCAGAAATGCTGATCGACGATCCAGATCTCATTCGAACCCAGATCGGATGGCTGTGGTTGAATCCGACCCTGATAAGGAGTAAAAGGCTGATTTTTGGACTAATCTGAACGGTCCAAGTCTGATCCAATGGCCAGAAAAATTTCTAAAAGTTTTTATACGATTTTTAAGGGTTTTAGGACTCCTTTCATGATCAGAAAAATATGAAAAAAATTATCTATAAATAGGGGGTCCGGGAATAAGCTTTAGAAGGAGAAAAAATCAAAAAAAAAAGAAGAAAAAAATAGAGAAAAAATTTAAAAAAGCTTTAGGAATCAATTATTGAGAGATTATGGAGCTAGAGAGCTTGATGCGAGGCTAAATCCCTTCAATCCAGGAATATGATGAAGCTTGTAAATAAATTTTTATTTTTTATTTTTTATATTTAATTTTTATGCAATAAAATTATACTTTTATTTCATATCTTTTTATTTTTTTAAGGTATTGATCCATCCTACACGGCCTATACCCTCTATTGACTTACCGTGATCCCTGGATACGGTATGTGCTTTGGAGAGATAGATTGTAGTATATTAGATTGAATCTTAGATCTTGTAATTGAATTTAGATAGCTTATACTCCAACAGGACGAGCTGTGATCTACTGATACAGTCCGTATCCCTTAGAGATAAGCTATACTAATACCTTAATCACAAGAATTAATATTGCAACATAAAAAAAGAAGAAAATAAATCTAATTTGCATGGTGGATTCGAAATTTCTGGATTATTTCTCTGAATTATTTTCTTTCATAATTTAATTTATACTTTTAATTGAATTCTTGTTATTTTATTTCTTTTAATCCTTCTACAATCAATTCTCTTTTATTTCTTCTTTAAAAAAAAAAGAGGTAACCATCCTAGATCCTCATGTAAACGATCCCTACTCACTCTATCTATATAGTTTGAGTTGGTTTTTATTCTTGACCGCCTATGACAGCGATCAAATTTTGACGTTGTTACCGGAGATCTAGGCATGATTATTTAAAAAAAAAATTAATTTCTTTTTAATTGCTTTCTAACTTACCTAGTTCCTTAATCAAACTTACTTTCTTTCCAAAAAAAAAATCTCTACATTGACACCTCATAATCTACTTAGAAAATTAGATACTTAATCACAAAATCTAAAAAGTGAAATAAATTAATTTACTCTTGACTAACTACCAAATCTGGTCATCTTTTCTTCTTGCATTACATAATTTCATAAAACATCTTAAGGGCACAAACTCTAAACAAGATAAGATGCGGATTTCATCACCCTTCCTTGGCCCACAAATCACCATCCTGCATATTGCATTGACTTAAATTTTAACCTAAAATCAATTAGACGTTGGCCCATAAGGACTTTCGAGCTCAATAGGACAAGGAATCCTAAGAGTAAGATCGGGTTAGGGTTAGTCAGTTTGACCGGTATCTAAGAAAGTGGTTCAAGGACTACGTCCTGAAGGAAGGTAGTTATTTAATTGGTTCTGTTCGCTTACCTGATCAACTCAGTTGGTGTCTAAGAAAAATAACGAGGGGACCCCCACCGACCTTATACTTATCTGGCCAGTTGAGTAGCTAATCTTTTACTTAGAGTGCTCAAAGGCAACCTTGACAAGTTAGGAGCTGTCTAGATCTAGGGTTACTTTTAGCTAGGATTGATTATATAACGTGACTACTAACCTACAAACATTAATCCTAATTAAAATGCTCTTCTCTATCGTCTCTAGATTTAGGACTCCTTAGGCCCCCATCTTTAGAATTCTTTTTTCATCTATTTTCTCTTTTTTAAAAAAAATATAAAATAATAATAAAATAAAAAAATTATAAAAATAACTAAAAATTCTTAAATTTCTTCATGGATAAGGTTATCTGGTCGATTAGTGAGAATAGATTCAAACTTTACATTGAGTCCAGTAGACCTTAAGCCCACCATGGGTGAACCTGAACATGAACCTAGGATCTTGAAAGACCTTTGCTATCCAATTGGGACAGCCCAACCCTCATGTATCCGACTGCCACAAACTGATGTCAATTTTAAAATTAAACGTCAGATCATAAACATGCTTCCCAAATTCACCGGAATCGAGGATGCATACATTTTTATAATGGAATTTGAGGAAGTATGCGCCACGATGCGACTTCAACAGTTCACTGAGGATGTTGTAAAACTTAAGTTGATTAACTTTACCCTCAAGGATAGTGCCAAAAAGTGGTTATACAGTCTTCTTAATCAATCCATCGCATCATGGGAGGGTTTTGTTAGAGTGTTCCTAAAAATTTTTTTTCCACCCATAAAACTGCCAAATTTAGGAATAAAATTAATCAATTTTATCAATTACCAGGTGAGTCTTTTTGGAAATGCTTTGATCATTTTAAGAACTTTTTGAGTCAATGTCTACACCATAGAATAGAAACTTGGAAGCTATGCCCAATCATTTATGAAGGATTAGACCCAAACTCAAGAACCAGGTTAGAATCAATGTGTCAGGGTCAATTCATGAATAAAAAACCAATAGAAGTCTGACAATTTTTAGAGGACCTAGCAGAAAAGGGCCTACAATGGGAGATTACTAGAGAACCCGACAGACACACACCTTTAAAAGGGGGTGTATATCAAGTTCAACCTTCCCTAGCTGAAGAGACTAAATTCGCATCTTTGATCCGTAGAATAGAGGCTCTAGAACTCAAGGAACACACCCAAGTGAATCAAGTTGCAACAACAACTTACAATGGGTGTAATGTCATAGACCACACGATGGAAGGATGTCCTTTCTTGATGGGTCCAGCCGAGAACGAAGTAGCACAGGTGAACGCAGCCTATCAAAGACCCACAAATGACTCCTACGCACCAACATACAATCCAGGATGGAGGAACCACTCTAATTTTTTTTGGTCATAAGGGTCAAACTCAATTAGATCTGCTTTCACTCAACCCAACCCCAGACTCACTCAATCATCAAATATCTCATTAGGTTTCATCTATGATCAAAGGCTTAACTCGCTAGAAAAGAATCTGAAAATCCTAACAAAATCATCTGTTAGCACCAACACCACACTGAACAACTTCATGCAGACCACAGACCAGCTTCTAACTTTCAACACCCAGACTATGACCCATTTAGAGATGCAATTAGGTCAATTAGCTACGGCTGCAAGTGAAAGAGAAAAAGATAAACTACCGAGTCAATTCGAGACTAATCTTAGGATCCAGAATAATCAAGGACCACAATAAGGAGCCCAGATCAACCAATTAAATACAATTCACACTTTAAGGTTTGGAAAATAAGTAGATAACTATGTCGGTACACCTGAAGATCAAGATGAACCATTGTCTAAACCACCTCATGAGCAAGTGATCGATTAGACCGAGTTTGAGGATCCAGATAAGTCTAAGGAGTCAACAGAGATTAACAAACCACCCAAGCCACTGGAAGAATCCACATCAGGGATTAAGCAATTCAAGACATCACCCATCAATTCTGTAGCTCCTTTTTCAAATATACTTAGGATCAACAAATACTCAGCCTATATGGATCAAATCTTAGAGGTGTTTAAACAAGTGAAAGTAAATATCCCTCTATTAGATATGATCCAACAAGTTTCTACATATGCTAAATTTCTCAAAGACCTATGCACAAAAAAGAAGACCACCAACATTCTCAAGAAAGCCTTCTTGGCAGCTAGTGTAAGCTCATATCTATCAAGCCACATGCCTGTTAAGTACAAAGATCCAGGGTCTCCTACAATCTCTTATGTTATTGGGGAAACCATCAGACAGGATCTTATTAGACTTAGGGGCTAGTGTGAATATTCTACCTTATTCAGTCTATGAAAAATTGGGGATAGGAGAATTAAAGCCTACAGAAATTATATTACAATTAGCAGATTGATCAGTGAGAGTCTCCAAAGGAGTTGTGGAAGATGTGTTAATCAAGGTAAGTAATTTTATTTATCCTGTGAATTTTGTGATCCTCGAGACTGAACCAGTGATTAATCCAAAAGATCACATTTTAGTAATCTTAGGAAGACCATTCTTAACGACCACCAATACCTTAATCAATTATCGCAATGGACTCATGAAACTCTCATTTGGAAATATGACCATTGATCTTAATATTTTCAATCTTGAAAAAAAAAGAGATCAATTCGTTGATGTAAATCTGATTCAGGATAAGATCTATGAGACCATTGACCTAGGGGAAGAAGATTTTGACTGTAATATCTGGTCAGACCAAGAATTTGAAATAGCTTATGAAATATCTCCATCTAGTGATCAGAGAGTTCATTCACAATGGCAACCACCTATCGAACCACTTGTGAGGATGGATGAACCTATACACAAGCCATCGATTGAAGAAGTACCTAAACTAGAACTCAAAACACTCCCTCAGCATCTCAAATACGCATATCTAGGTCCATTAGAAACTTTATCCATAATTATCGCATCAAACCTAGATTAAACCCAAGAGGAGAAACTTTTAGCTATCCTCAAAGAGAATAAGGAAGCCATAGGCTGGACCATGGCTGACATCAAAAGGATCAGCCCTTCAATTGTCCAACATCAAATTTATTTAGAGGAGGAAGCCAAGCCAATCAGAGACCCCCAAAGAAGACTTAACCCAGCTATGAAGGAGGTAGTGAAGAAAGAGATTCTCAAGTTACTAGACAATGAAATTATCTACCCTATTTCAAATAGTTCATGGGTTAGTCCAATTCAAGTAGTGCCTAAAATGTCTGGGGTAATAGTGGTCCAAAATGAAGCAAATGAGTTAGTGCCGACTAGAGTCCAAACTGGATGGAGAGTTTGTATTGATTACAGAAAATTAAATGCGGCCACAAGAAAGGACCATTTTTCCCTACCATTCATTGATCAAATGTTGGAAAGGCTAGCTGGACATGAGTTTTATTATTTTTTGATGGATATTCTAGCTATAATCAGATTCCTATAGCACCAGAGGACCAAGAGAAGATCACATTTACCTGTCCATTTAGAACTTTTGTCTATAGACGTATGTCTTTTGGTTTATGTAATGCTCCATCTACTTTTCAAAGGTACATGGTTAGCATCTTTTCTGATATGATTGAGAGATTTCTAGAAATATTCATGGACGGTTTTTCTATCTTTGGCTCTACCTTCTCTGAGTGCCTACATCACTTAAGATGGGTCTTAGAAAGGTGTAAGAAGAAACACTTAGTGCTTAATTAGAAAAAATATCAATTTATGGTCAAAGAAGGCGTAGTACTTGGCCATGTTATCTCAAAGAAGAGAATTGAAGTAGATAAAGCCAAAGTAGATTTGATTGCAAATTTGTCACCACCCAAATCAGTCAAAGAAATTTGCTCATTCTTAGGACATGCTGGCTTCTATAGGAGGTTCATCAAAAATTTTAATAAAATAGCTTGACCACTGACCAATCTTCTTACTAAAGATATCAAATTTAATTTCACTTTTGAGTGCCTCGAGTCTTTTGAGTATCTTAAAAAGGCACTGATATCTGCACCCATCATTCATCCACCTGATTGGACTCAACCCTTTGAACTCATGTGTGATGCATCTGATCATGCCATCAGAGCTATTTTAGGACAAAGAATTGATAAACTACCATGAGTTATTTATTATGCTAGTAGAACCCTTAATAATACGCGGCTTAACTATCAACCACTGAAAAAGAGTTTTTGGCTATTATCTTTGCCCTAGAAAAGTTTAGATCTTATTTGGTTGGGTCACATGTCATTGTATACACTGATCACTCAGTCATTAAACATCTCTTGACAAAAAAAGATGTAAAAGCACGTTTGATTCGATGGATTTTACTTCTTCAAGAATTTGATCTAGAAATCAGGGATAAGAAAGGAATCGAAAATGTAGTGACTGATCACCTGTCCCGATTGACTGATACACCCTCTAACGAACCATCAATAGAAGAGTCTTTTCCTGATGAACAACTCATGTCTGTGACCAAAGAACCATGATACGCTGATATTGTCAATTACTTGGCCACTGGTAGGATTCCTTCTTATTGGAACACTCAGGACAAACACAAATTCTTTGCCCAAGTAAAGTATTTTATTTGGGATGATCCATATCTGTTTAAACAATGTCCTGATAAAATCATTAGAAGATGTATCTCGGACCACGAGATCAACAGTATCTTATCTTTTTATCATGACCAAGCCTGTGGTGGCCACTTTGGAGCCCAGAAAACTGCTGCAAAAGTTCTTCAATGTAGATTTTACTGGTCTAATTTGTGTAAAGATGCACATGAGTACTGTAAAAGTTGCACTAGATGTCAACAAGTAGGATGGATCACAAAAAGAGATATGATGCCATTAAATCCAATCTTAGTTGTTGAGATTTTTGATGTATGGAGAATCGATTTCATGGGACCACTTCCAAATTCTTTCAAAAATGAATATATCTTAGTGGCTGTCGATTATGTGTCTAAATGGATAGAAGCTATGCCGTGTAGATCGAATGATAGCAAAATTGTTATCAAATTTTTAAAAGAAAATATTCTCTCTCGTTTTGGAATCCTTATAGCCATTATAAGTGATCAGGGAACATATTTTTGTAATCGAATCTTTACAACCCTAATGAAGAAATACAACATCACCCATAAATTGGCCACACCCTATCACCCCAGACTAGTGGACAAGTTGAAGTTTCAAATCATCAAATCAAACAAATCCTAGAGAAGACTGTAAGCACCAATAGAAAAGATTAGTCATTGAAGCTAGTAGATGCTCTTTGGGCATATCACAGTGCCTTCAAAACCAATTTAGGAATGTCTCCTTACAAGCTTGTGTTTGGTAAAGCATGTCACTTGCCAGTAGAGCTTGAACATAGGGCTATATGGGCCATCAAAAAATTAAACATGGATCTAGATGAGGTTGGACAACATAGGAAGTTACAAATTGATGAACTTGAGAAAATCAGGAATGAGGCATATGACAATGCTAAGATATATAAAGAACGAACTAAAGTGTTTCATGATCGAGCAATTCTTAAAAAATTATTTTCATCTAGTCAAAAAGTTCTTTGGTATAACTCTAGGCTATATTTACTTCCTGAAAAACTTAGATCTAGATGGACAGGGGCCTATATTGTAAAAGAAGTTTTTTCTCATGGAACTGTAGAAATCAAAAACCCAAGCAATGGTGCTACTTTTAAAGTAAATGGACAATGATTGAAATCATTCTTGGAATTGCCTACTAAAATTGAGGAGGAGGTCATGGTTTTCTATGAGCCTATTTATTCTAATTGATTCTGTATTCCAGGTTCAGTTTGGCTGAAGACTTAAAACTTAGCACTTTCTGGGAGGCAACCCAGTTTTCAGTTTTTACTTTTACTTTCTTTTGTATTATGTTCAGGTTAATCAAGACTTGCTTTATACAGATATGAAGGCAATATTGGCTAAGATGGGGGAAGCACCAATTTTAAAAAAAATTTCTAGATCTGGTGACATCTCTTCTTTTTCTTTCTCTTTTTATGCACCCTTCATTTTTCTTACTCCATTGAGGACAATGTCGATTAAGTTGGAGGAAAAGAATAAAAAAATATATTAAATAAAATAAAAAAATTCAAAAGTTCTCAAGTAAGTTAGTATTTAGTATTTAAGCATCTAATTATACTTAAGAATCGAGTTAAACCAAGTATATTTAAAAAAAAAATGATGTACAGACTAGAGAGTTTGTGAGATATCGAGGGATCAAGTATTAAGAAAACTCAATAAGGAGTTAAGTTTAGAACTTAAATAGTTTTCTTTGAGCATTTCTAAATTTTTTTATTAGTATCAAAGAAGAGTTTACTTCTTATGGACTTGTGTAGGATAACTATACATTTTTTCATATATTTTAAAAAAAAGTTTTTAAATACTTCATGCTGAGTAACCAGACCTCTTTGCCTAAGCAAGCATTGAATTTCGTGTCAAAAGGTATGAAGGATAAAGAAGTTTTGTTGTAAAGCTAGTTTTAACTCGTAGCCTGTTTGATTCGAGCAAGTAAGTCCGAGGGGTATTCTATACCTAGTGCCCTAAAGCCATTTGGTTTGAGAGTCATTGGCTAAAAACTCACTACATAGATCAAACAGAAAGCTTAAGGGGTTAAGACACTCAATAGCAGTACAACGTTAAAAAAAAAAAGAGTTCAATAAATGAAGAATGAAAGTAACAATGTACTTATCCATAAGAAGGTTAATGATTTAGAGATAAAGGTAGAAATAATTTAGAAAAAAGTTCAGAAAAAATTTAGTGTTCTTAGTTTAACTTTTATATTGATTAGTATTAATACTCTAATAACATACCTCACTCATGCTCTACTGTATATCAGTGATCTTTTTAAAATTATTTGATAAAATTTGAGACTTTAAGTTAAATGATACTTAAATCTAAATTTTTTTTTTACTCGAGGACGAGCAAAGTTCAAATTGGGGGGTGTGATAAGTGGTATATTTTTATATTTATTATAGATATTTTTGATAATTTATAGTGCTAACATCTTAAAAATCTAATTTTATGAATTTATTAAATTTTTTTGAAAAATAAATAATTTTAAAAAAATATAAAATTAGATATATTTATGAAAAATAAGATGTTAATTTAATTAAGTAATTTAAATATCAAAATAAAGAAAAATTTTTAAAAAATTTAATGCATACTTTTTTTAATTTTTCAGGTAAAAATCAGAGCAAAAATAGAGCCAAAATATCCTTAAAAATCTTAAAAATAGCCTCCGATGCATGGTGGACCGATCGATCAGTCCACAGAGCCAGGGTGCGGTCCACAGAAAATTTCACGCGGTCCACAAGTGCAGTTCACAATGAGAGAAAGATCCTGGACACGATCCAACGGCTGAGATTCAGTCCGACTTAGATCCAACGATTGCTGTTCATTGTCGGTTTATAAGAGGACTCTTTTATGCGATCCGATGGTCCAGAAGCGATCCATCATGTGATCCAATGGCTGAGGATGATTCCGACTTTGAATAAGAGATCAGAAGCACTGATTGATGGCCCAGATCTCATCCGAACCCAGATCAGATGGTTGTGGTCGAATTCGATCCAGATAAGGAGTAAAAAGCTGATTTTTGGGCTGATCTGAGCGATCCAAGCCTGATCCAACGGTTAGAAAAATTTTTAAAAATTTTTATACGATTTCTAAGTGTTTTAGGATTCCTTTTGTGATAAAAAAAATAAAAAAATTATTTATAAATAGGAGATCCGGGAATAAGCTTTAGGAGGAGAAAAAATCAGAGAAAAAATAAGGAAAAAATAGAAAAAAAAATCAAAGAAGCTTTAGGGATCAGTTATTGGGAGATTATGGAGCTAGAGAGCTTGATGCGAGGCTAAATCCCTTCAATCCAGGAATATGATGAAGTCTGTAAATGGATTTTTATTTTTTTATTTTTGTATTTAATTTTTATGCAATAAACTTATGCTTTTATTTCATATTTTTTTTATTTTTTTGAGGTATTGATCCATCCTACATGGTCTATACCCTCTATTGACGTGCTGTGATCTCTGGATATGGTACGTACTTTAGAGAGATAGATCGTAGTATGTTAGATTGAATCTTAGATCTTGTAATTAAATTTAGATAGTTTATACTCCAACAGGACAAGCTGTGATCTACTGATACAGTCCGTATCCCTTAGAGATAATCTATACTAATATCTTAATCACAAGAATTAATATTGCAACATAAAAAAAATTAATAAATCTAATTTGCATGGTGGATTTGAAATTTCTGAGTTATTTCTCTGAATTATTTTCTTTCATAATTTAATTTACACTTTTAATTGAATTCTTGCTATTTTATTTCTTTTAATCCTTCTACAATCAATTCTCTTTTATTTCTTCTTAAAAAAAAAGAGGTAATTACCTTAGATCTCTATAGAAATGATCCCTACTCATCCTATCTATATAGTTTGAGTTGATTTTTATTCTTGACCGCCTACGACAGCGATCAAGACAGATCGGGTGATGAGAAAGAAAGGGCCAACCAAGAACAGGGAAAAAATGGGTTATGGATGATTGGGTTAACAAGTTTATGGATCCCTTATCACTAAATCTGGATTGTTGGGTTAATAGGTACAGCACCCGGGGCATCGATATTTGGTTAATGGGTCATCAAATCCAACTTGGTTCGGTTGGGGTTAGGAAACAAACTAGGATTGAGTATAGGTTTAGAATTGAAACTTGGGTTTGGGTAAGGGCTATGTTTGGGTGGGTGTAAGGGTTAGAATTAGGGCTAGGGGTTTGGTTTGGTTTAGGGGTCCTATTAGGGTTAGGCTTAGGGTTTGGTTAGGTTCAGGGTTAGGATTATAACTTGGGTTAGGGTTAGGGTTAGTGTTAAGACTCGAGGTTGGGTCAAAGTTAGGGTTTAGGGATAGGATTGTGGAGAAGCTAGAATTGGAGACAACGACAAAAAACAAATCATGTAGAAGATAAGGAGAAAAATAGAATTTGGATTGGAATAATAAGCGACAAAATATAGATAAGTTGATAAATAATTCATAGTTGGGAGAAAATCTATCTGGGTATGGTCAAAGATGAGAGTGTAGTTGTCGACATATAGACTAGTGTTGGGACTCACAGGAGCGAACCCAAGTCACCGGCCTCGGGCACAATATCCTCTTATGTGTCGTCTCCAAAGAGAAAATACACAAAACCAAATAAAAATTAATAGATCCAGTCTGTCATCATGTTGGGCATCATCCCCAACTATGCAACCAACAATGGAAAGCATGGTGGCCAGAAAATGATTGATGGAATCGAAAATGATGGGAGCACATGATGGTTGGGAGAGACTACAGGTAGAGGATGGAGTCAGAGAAGCGACGATGATGGGGTGAGCGGTCTTCGCCATTCTCCCCTTGCCATCTAACCAACAATGGAGAGAACAAAGAATAGATAGAAATTGGATGGAGAAAGGCCAAGGAAATCAAAAATAATAGAAGTTGATGGCAATCAGGAAAGAATGGAAGTGGAGAAAGGGATAAGGGAAGCGGCGGTGGTAGGATAAATAGGAAAGGGTTAGGTTTATGGTTTTTTTAAAAATTAAGTGGCACATAAGTTTGTTATGTGGCTACCACACTTAGAAAAGGAAGAAAAGCAAAATTTATGTGCCCTTCCCTATATAAAAGTGAGTTTTAAATAAACAAGGTGCATAGAATTTTTATGGGGTCACATGGGTGGAATGGGTGTTTATGGTGTTCCTATGTAGGTGTTCTCATAAATTTTCTATGAATAAATTATTATTTTTCTTTTTTCTTTTAATTTTTCTTTATTAATGTAATATATATATATATATATATATATTTTTTTTTTTATGGGGTCACATGGGTGGAATGGGTGTTTATGGTGTTCCTATGTAGGTGTTCTCATAAATTTTCTATGAATAAATTATTATTATTTTTTTCTTTTAATTTTTCTTTATTAATGTAATATATATATATATATATATATATATATATATATATATATATATATATGCACGATGTTTTCTAAGAATTCTAAGCATATTTTTCCTAACAATTTTATGGGTTTGCCATCAAAATTTTGTCAACCAAAAAAAATTGCTGTTATTTTATTTAACTTTTTCTTAACCCAACATGAGGCATAGAATTACCATTTGCTTTATTTCTAATTTTTTCCCTTAATGAACATACATTTACGATAATACATGTGAAGCAATTATTTTTTAATTTTTTAATCCAAAATTTGTTTGTAAATAGGTCTTTCATCTGATTAGTTTTATTGAAAAATAATTCCTGCATTTAACCTTTCTTGCAAAGAAAAATACAATAAAATTATTTTGGAATTAAACAAAATATGGCTATTACTTTTATTATTTAGATATTTTCCTTGTAATTATGTATTCAGATTGTGGTACATAAATTAAAAAGATTTATACTTGCTATTCACAATGCACTTATACTTTATGAATAAATTACAATTAAAAATATTTTAAAAAAATTATATTTCCACTTTTTTTATGCCTAATGTAATTTCAATTATCAAATTTTTTTTTTTATAAATTACTAATTCCATTATTTCTTTTCATTGCAACAGGATTAGGGTTAAGGGTTAAGGGGTTCGATTAGGGTTAGGGTTAGGGGTCTGATTAGGGTTAGGGTTAAGGGTTTGGTTAGGATTAGGGTTAGGGTTTTGGAAAAGATGGAATTGGAGAAGATGATGGAAAAAAGAAGAAAAACGAAAAAAAAAGCCATGGAGAAGGTGAGAAGAATATTAGGATTTGGTTTGGAATGAGGAAATAGATGAAAAAAAAGAAAGAAAGGATGAATGCTAAGTAAGAAAATATGAAAAAAGGTTAAAAAAAATAGGTGGTGAAGGTAAAACTTATCTTGAATGGGTTCGATCGGATGTTAGGGTGTAGACATTGGTTGAAGTCGAGCACAGAGGGAATAGTCCAAAGTGAGTATAGAGAAAATAATCCAAAGAGCAGTTGTTATGATCTTTAGTTACAATGAAATAGGGATGAATAGCCTTGAGACTTGCTAGAGGGAGGAGCAGTGGGTGGCATCGGTGATAGTATCCTCTGATGTACCATCTCGAGGGAGAAAATAAGTGAAAAAAAAAGAACCAATATATTCCTCAAACAAGGTAAGGGGATTGGGATCCAGCAAGGAAATGAACTGAGAAAGTGGTGATGGGAGGGGGGAGAAAGGTGGAGTAGTGAAGCAGCGAAAAATAGAAAAAATAGAGGAAAGATCCGATGAGTGGTAATGGAGAAGGGGGATAGTGAAGTGGAGAAGTAGTAGAAAAAGAAAAAAAATGAAAAAAAATCGGCCAACCGGTGGTGGAGAAGAGGGGAGAGGAGGGAGAGATAAGGAATTGATGATGGTGGGGTAGATTTAGGGAAGGGTAGAATTAGGTTTTAAACAAATCTAGGTTACACAGAAATTCTGTACATTCCTAATCCATAGACCCTATAAAAATTATAAGATTAAACATGTGTCTGTATAGTTTCTTTATAGGAGAACAATCTTAAAATGGTAGTTGCATAGTTATACTATATGGACACTTGCATCAAATAGGTTGTTTATGCTTATTTTATGCAAACATCCTCATTAAATGGTTTATGCAGAAATTAGGATTTCTTTATTTTGTTCTAAAACTTAAAAATAGTTTTTGTCCAATATTTTAAAAAATTATTTACTATTTTTTTTGGTGGTGATGTAAATTTGATGCTACCTTTTTTTTAAAAGTAATTTATTATTATATATTTTTTTGTGATTTACTTTTCAATTAGAGAATAAAATTACTATTTCCTAACTCTGTGATCCAAATTTTTTATAAATAGTATTATGGATTAGTATTTATATGTTAATTAGTTTTATATTTTTCTATTTCATGAATTATACTTATAAATAAATTTATAATTAAATTCATTGTTATTTTCAAGTATTGATAATAATAATTGAGTATCCTTACTTTTCTAAAAAAGGAAAGAATTATTGTGTTTGTTACTCTAAAATTGGTATTTCTTAGTGGATATAGATTATGAATAGAATCTTAAAAATATAATTAATTTATTATATTTTATGCATTTAAAATTTAGAATATCATTTATAATTACTAAAAAATATTTAAAGAAATATATTTATGCTTTTCTTTTACTATGTAAAATTAAAATTATTTTTTAAAAATATATAATTTTTTTACTAAAGTATTGATTTTATGATTTATCGTAATTGTAGACATGAATTTAATAAAAATTTTGTCAAAGATTTTACTATGGAAGATTACCACTAAATTAGGTCTTATGCCACCGATTATGAATTATAAGTTCCAAGAGAAATATTGATCACAACTCTTGAAAAATATTGATCACAATTTGATATGGAACTCTTACAATAAATATTTTATCATATAGTTGCTTTTCTTTAAAAAAAACTATTTTTTCTTTTATTGTACAGATATAAGACAATATTACTATTGAAGAAAAAAATGCATCTCAGATAAATAAACTTTAAGCAACTTATTTTCTTTGCTATAATAACCATTTTATTTAATTATGATACACATACAAGTTAATAACATAGCAATGCAATATTTATTTTTTGATTTCAATACAAGCAAAGAAAAGAGTTCTGGAAAGACTTGATCATGGCTTAAGTTTCTAAAATAATATTGTATATCATGCATGCTTTGATTACAAAAATTTTTTTATAATTATTTACTCTATTCTTTCTACATTTTGATCAAGTCCACTGCATAGCGTGAGGCTCTTGCTAGTAAATGTGAAGATGAAGTATGAAAATCTCCTTCTATCCATTTTCTTTTTCTTCACTTAAAACTTTAATTTTTTCCTACTATATCTATTATAAGAAATTAAAGTATTAGCGATAGTCATTAGCGATAGTATTTTCATCATCTCTATTAGTGGGTATTAGCGATGGTAATATCGATGGTAAATTTTTCATCGTTAATAATCCTTTTATCGACGTCTATTAGTGACAGTAAAAAAATCATCACTAATAAATATTTTTATCGATAACCAATCAAGATCAAAAAATAAATTATCGTAAAAAAATTTATTTATTAAATTTATTAGTGACGGCTGGAAGAGTATTAGAGATGGCAATCGCCGTCGCTAATAACTATTTATGACGAAACTATTAGCGATGGAATAAACTGTCACAAAAAAATATATTTTTATTTATTAAAATTATTAGCGACGGTAGGATGAGTATTAGCGACATTATCTGCCGTCGCTAATAATCTCAGTAGAATATAATATTTTTTTATTTATTTAAATATAATATAATTTTAAAATTTAAAATTCATCTTCATCGTTCATTATCTAAATAATTATCATTTGAATATCATCACAAAAGATCACATCGATCTGGTAGCCCTAGCTATGTCAATCAATAAAATTCTATTTCGACTGTCATGAATGACTGCATGATGATCTGATAGATAGAGATCATCGATGGATCTGAAAACTTATAATGATGATCTTGATGATATTTGTAGCATATTATCAAAATTTTATTTTAATCAGATATCATTATCATGGTCAATTTAGCATGAGATGATTTAGACTGTTAAATAAAAAATAAGTGATCAAAAAATCAAACGATGTTCGATTATAAGATAATTTTTTAGATAAATAATTTTTGCTATTACTTTGATTATTTGTATAGTGATGATCATAAAATTTAAACCATATGTATATGAACGATCCAAAATTATATGCCTCTTGATACTCATTCTTAAAGTCCTTAAGTAATTATACTTGTGTTTTTGTAAGATTTGCTTAACGTGGATGGTTCATATACGTGCGATTTGAATTTTATGATCATTACTGTATGAATAATTAAAATAGTAAAAAAGATGATTTATCTAAAAAATTATCTTAATTAGATACTATTTGACCTTTTGATTACTCATTTTTTATTTAACAATCAAAATTATTTCATGCTAAATTGATTATGATAATGATGTCTGATTGAAGTAAAATTTTGATAGTATACTACAAATATCATCAAAATCATCGTTGTAAATTTTCGGATCCATTAGTCGTCTCTATCTATCAGATCATTATGCGGTTGTTTGTGACCATCGAAATTAAATATTATTGATCAATATAGCTAGGGCTATCGAATTGAGACGATCTTTTATGAAGATACTCTAACGATAATTATTTAGATGATGAACGGTGAAGATGGGCTTTAAATTTTAAAATTATATTATTGATCGATATAGCTAGGGCTATCGAATTGAGACGATCTTTTATGAAGATACTCTAATGATAATTATTTAGATGATGAATGGTGAAGATGGATTTTAAATTTTAAAATTATACTATATTCAAAAAAAATAGAAAAAAAATTATATTCTGCTGAGATTATTAGCGACGGCATCTACCGTTGCTAGTACTCATCCTATCGTCGTTAATAATTTTAATAAATAATTTTTTTTTATTTTTTACAGATGGTGACAACCGTCTCTAATAATAGCCGTCGCTAATAATATTAGCGACAGTGTTATGACTATTAGCGATGGCATTTGCTATCACTAATAAATTTAAAATTTTAATTTTTTTGATTTATAATTATAATTAAATTAATTTATTATCGATGGCTATTAATGATGGTATTTTTACCGTCACTAATAATTTAAAAAAAAATATTTAAAAAATTATGAAAAAATATTTTTTTAATAAAAATATTAGCGATGATATTTTATTTTTAGCGATGGAAATGATCGTCGCTAATATCTTTATCGATGGTATTAGCAATGGCTATTTTACCATCGCTAATAGTCCACCCCAAAACTACCTCGTAGGGGAAAAAAATTTTTTGTTCGTGCTTGTTCCCATCTCCTTTCGTGACCCCTTCCCACAATATCCTCTCAACGACGCCCAAACCAACCCCAAACCCACCCACTTCCCCCCAACCTCCCTTTCCTCCCTCCCCACCCCGTCTCTCTAGCATCCTGCGGCCCCGAGCCCATTCCTCTGATGCCCAAACCAACCCCAAACCCCCCCTCCCTCCTGCACCCCCCTTTCCTCCCTCCCCATCCCATCCCTCCGATGTCCCGCAGCCCCGAGTCCATCCCTCTGGTGCCCAAACCAACCCCAAAACCCCCCCTCGGTCCTCCCCCCACCCCCGTTTCCTCCCTCCCCGCTCCATCTCTCTGGCATCCCGTGGCCCTATGCCCATCCCTCTAGGGCCCAAACCAACCCCAAACCCCCCCTCTCCCTACCCCCTTTCCTCCCTCTCCGTCCCATCCTTTCGGCATCCTGCGGCCCCGAGCCCGACCCTCCAATGTCCCGTGGCCTCAAGCTTGCACTTCGATCATGTCCACGGCTGCCCCGACCCTGCCGGCTCGACCCTGTGGCCTCTTCCCCGCCGCCCCCAGCCCGTCGACCCAACTCTATGGCCCCGTCCCTGCGCCCTCATCTCTACAGTTGTGTCCCCGAGCTAACGTCCCATCCCCGAACTGTCTCTTTGCTGCTATAAGTATTAGCGACGGCATTAGCGATGGCTAATACCATCACTAAAAGTTAATTTTTTTATTTAAATTATATTAATTAAGTATAATGAGATATTTAAAAACTAATTAATTAAATATTAATTTTATTAATTAATTAGATATTTAATTAATTGATTAGAAGCACGGGACTCGGGTCTCGACATGCAGAGCACTCGGATCAAGAGAAGGTGCCGGACAGCATTGCAAACATGGGGTTGGGGCGTGCCCTACGCGCTTGGACTTCAGGTTTCAACTAGCATCCAAGACATGCAGCCCCCGCATGTCCTGCATGCTCAGACTATGGGAAGGTGCTGGTCAGCATTGCGAACATAGAGGTGGGGCATGCCTTGCGTGCTTGGGCCTCCGATCTCAGCTGGCGTCCAAGGCATTTAGCCCTCGCTCGTCCTGCATGCTCAGGCCGATGGTGTTAATTTTTAAAGAAATTTGTATTTCATGAAATCATAGACCCATCTTTTGATTAATGTATATATTCTACTATATCCGTATATTTATTATTTTTATACAGATGGAAGAATTATGTACATTGATCAATCAATACATAATTATATAATTAATTTGATGAATCTATTTATTTTTATTTTCAGAGATTATACATCATATCTTTCAAAGGTCGGAGTCGGGCCAGCAGAGGATAGAGCTCTCAAGGAGAGAGCGCTCATGCGGTCAGCTTGCTGGGTTCTACACCTCTCACACCCCATGGTAAAGTCTAACACTTTAGATATTCTTATTTATATTATTTTATCTTTTGTTAACTAATATAATATTTTTTATATTAGATATTTTGCACTCAGATTCAGATGATAGGAGGCATCAGTGACCCCATAGTCACATGCACCATCAATTGGCTCCCAGACATAGAGGCATGGTAGAGGACCCTCCCTGTTCACGATATCTCGGACTCGATCGGAGGGTAGAAAGCTCATCCACATTCAAAGCTGGTCATAAGTACTATATCTTTGCTGAATATGTTTAAAATTTAGTCATTGTAGCATCTAATATTTATTGTTCAAAATTAATTTTGCAGCATATTTACAGAGAGCTCCATACCTCATTTGATTATCGGGATCATTCGATGATTGATGCTGGGGCCGGTGAACGAGTTCTCTAGTTGCCCATAGGAGGCTCGTCATGCAGTTTGGGAGATGTTCCTGATAAGTTAAAGATATTTAATTTAATAATTCATGATCGATTTATATTCTATTTATTAATACACGCTTGCTTCTACTTATAGGGGTACTATCGATTCTTATCTCCTCAGGATGAGGAGGCTAGCCATCCGATCTTCGAGTAGATGGCCATATGTAGGTTCGAGATGGCTATACAGCCTACAGTAGTTTGCCATCAAGCATTTCGATTTTCAGTCACCATCGGATTGGAAGTCCTATAGGGATCATTGGATGCGAACGGACGTATGGGAGGCCCTCTGCGGTCAGTGGAGCAGTGAGGAGTATGCCAGTAGGTGGCAGAGGGTCTGACAGAATTGGACCACCCAGCAAGATCCGATCAAACACACGGGTGGCTCCGTCGGCACATTTATTGTGGTTGATAGACTAGTAAGAAATCTATATCAAAACTCTTCACTAGAACTATAAAATCTTTTATATGTATGCTTTAATTAATTTAATTTTATTATTTACTTATTATAGATATGACAGCTGGGTCATCGACCAGACTAGTTGCAGTTGTGGAAGGCCACACATCAGTCTAGGAGGACTGGTGATTATTTAGATTCTACATCACGACAGATCACGGTAAGAATTTCAAACTGATTTATTAAGTTGTTATAGAATCTGATATGTATATTAGAACTAATGTATTTCTAAACTATGTAGGCAGATTACATAGAGTACGTCATTGCACGGTACGGTGATAACCCATCCACTCAGTTCTTCCTTGATCTTGAGGGATGGCTTAGGATCATTGAAGGGATGAGTAGGAGTCAGATCATAGGATTTGGCCACAGTTACTATCCTCCAGCGGCTCGATACTCTTCGACATTCTCACAGGCCTCGATGTCCCAGACTTGGAGCGATGCATATGTGGAGGAGGTCGTGCAGAGACTTCCGAGCCACCGATCTCAGAGCTTCCGGGATACCATCCGTGATATGGTCATGGAGATTCTTCGGGATATGCAGCTGTGCAACTAGCTAGGTTCGTTGTCCCAGCCATCATATCTGATAATTCTATTAGTAAACTCTTTTACTTATTTTAAGTTTTCATATTTAAGAGCTTCATATATTTAAGCTTAAGTCCGAAAAGAGGATCTAGGGGCTAAAAATTTAATCTAACTATCCAATTGATGGGTCGGAGGTGTCTACAGTTCTATATCATCGAATGAAACGTGTAGGAATAATCTGTTCGAGAATCAGAGGAGTGTATCAAAAAATACATCTCCATATCGAAAGATACATTTTTATATTAAAACTTATTAATAATATTTTATTTTTCTTTATTTTTGGATGTTGGGACATTTGGCTTTCATCCACTAGCTGTTGGAGAAGAGCAAGAGGATGAGGAGGAGGATCTAGACTGATTTTTTTTTTTGATGTATTATATTTTTTTTGATACTGTTTGTAAAATTATATAATTTATATTTTTAATATAATATAATTATTTTTTTATTTGTGATTGTCATATTATCTTTGGATTTAATTATAACATGTGTTAAGAAGCATAGTTGATTGTGATTAATTAAAATAGATTTTAAAAATTATTATTATAGATTTTTTTAAAAAAATAAAATTAATTATTATCTATGGCATTAGTGACGGCTTTAGTCATTGCTAATAACAAAATATTATGACGGATTATTAAAAAAATTAAAATTAATTATTACTGATGGTTTTAGCCATCACTAATAATTATTAGTGACGGTATTAGTAATAAAAAAATCATCACTAATTGATTTTAATTTTTTTAATTTTTTAAATAAGAAAATAAATAGCGACGGAATTTAGCCGTTGCTAATATCTTTATTACCGGTGGCTAAAAATTCTGTCGCTAATAATGATAATTAGCGACTAAAATTTTTTCGATCATCAATTAGTGATAGCTTTAACAATGACAATTAGCCATCGTTAATAGTCAAATTCTTTATAGTGATCTAAATCCACCTTGTTAAGATTTATATGTGCATGTCTAATAAGTATTAATTTTATCAATTTTCTCCAATATCTTACTTAAATTTCTATGCAATGTATTCGTGTTACCAATATTTTTTTTTGAAAAATAGTCATGTTTAATGCCACGTGTACTAAGTTCATAGTCCTTTTTCATAGTTATTATTTGTACCTAAAAAATCATGTAAGTTGTACCTCTCACACCAGACATATGCTCATCAATTAATGCTTAATGCATTAGCTAATTTCATTCAATAGTACCAAAGATCATGCTAAAAATGAGGTTCAAATTAAAATTTTTCTGGAGCCTAGCCCATGCACCACATGAGAGAGATAAAAAAGTATAGATGGTCAAGAAAAAAAGTGGAGACATGTAAAAAGGATAGTTTTTGTTATGATGTAGAGAAGATTTTTTTAGTCCCATATTGATTATGAGTTACGAGGAAATATAGTTTATATAAATTGAAACTTTTTCTCTTAACGTGAGGCACCTTTTAAAGGACAAAACTGTGAGGCTCTAAATGATCAAGGCCCATCAAAGCTAAAGGCCTACTGAAGCCTAAAGATGGTCATGAGTCAAAATAGATAATATTTCACGTATGTGGAGGCGGAGACATAAGCCAACCATCTGAGCTATTCGACCCCTTGACCCCTGACCACAACATTGGCGTCATCTGTGGAAATATCTCCTATCCACACATACTCTCTCTTGACTGGGAGGCTGTGTTGTGGTGTAGAGAGGACTTCAATCCCACATCGATTATGAGTCAAGAGTATCCACACATACTCTCTCTTGACTGGGGGCTGTGTTGTGGTGTAGAGAGAGCTTCTTCAATCCCACATCGATTATGAGTCAAGAGAGAATATGGCTTATATGGATTGGAACCTTCTTTCCCAACGTGAGGCACATAAACCATGAGGCTCTAAATGATCAAGACCCATTGAAGCCTAAAGGTCCACTGAAGCCTAAAGATGGTCATGAGTCAAAGCGGACAATACCTCACGTATGCGGAGGCGGAGGCATGAGCCAACCATCTGAGCCATTCGACCTCTTGACCTATGACCACAATAATTTTGGAACACTCAAAATTTATACCAACCATCTGAGCCATTCGATCTCTTGACCCATGACCACAATAATTTTGGAACACTCAAAATGTGGAGCTACACAATTCAACATTTGCATTATAATGTTGGAATGTCAAATAAATGTGTTAGATCAATTCATGACCTGACTTAATTAGGTCTAATTTGACAGGATTTTCTGGATCTACAGGTTGAGTTTTATTTTGAAATATGATCTATAGATTCTCAAACGTTGAGACAGCGGCCCCTGAGCATTTGCAATATGATAGAGGGTGATAAAGTGTCAGGATCAATCTATAACTTGGTTTTGGGCTGATCAGGTCTCACATGACCAAATTCTAAATACATGGGTTTGAATTTGGGTCCCAATTATAGCCGATCAAAAAATTGAGTTGGCTTTAGGTCATATGGTTTCCTACTTGATCTAACCTAAGTCTACTGATGCGCTCATCGGGCACAAAATAGCTCCCACAACTCCCAGCTTAATCTAACTCAATTTAAAATCTTATATCTCCTGACCCCTCTACAACTTATTTTAGGTTTATAGGTTGAGTATCAGGGCAACTTATTTCCAGACGAAAGGCTCAATTAAGATTAGTTGCATCATTAGCTATAGCATTCCCCACCAATATTCCTGTTTTTTTTTTTTAAGGGAGTAATTGAGGTTTTGTTCCTTGTTGACTAAAATTTTATTTTCGGTCCTTTTTATATTTAATGATTGACTTATTCATAAGTGTGCAAAGAATAGAAATAACAATTGTATGATGTAAATAAGTGGCTTCGATTAAACATAACAATCAAACGAAGGACAAGATATTAGTTACGTTCGTGTCTTTTAGTGTCTCTACTTATAGTCCATCTCATTACTACTTTTTTTTTTTAAATTCTCTTTGATCCATTTTGTTACTAGTTTTCCTTGCAAACATGGAATAAGTAGTACACTTTCTTTAATCTTGCACTTTACCCAAATTTAAACCAAACCCGGGTGCGAATGCAACAGTTTAGGTTTGGATCCAGCCTGAATGACCCGGTAGACCTAAACTATGTTCTTTGGATCATCCAGCCTGAATGACCCACTAGACCTATAAACTATGTTCTTTGGATCTAAATCAATCCAATCTAATATGCCTGAATCATCCAACAGGGAGTTCCAACTATTTTCTCTTGATCCGACTCAATCCAATCTAGTAAGCTAATATGTTGAACGGAAATCTATCCATTTGATATCGTCTTTGCTTTTGTTTTAAAAAAAATCTAAGAAGAAAAATGACTAGACTGAACTATATGTACAATAAAACTTGGTTAATTTAGTTTTTGAGCTTTTTGAAAGGAAAGGTCCATTTCCGTCGGAGAGCATACAAAATAAAAGCAAGGTATAGCAAAGGGTTTGTTCAAAAGCTATCTTGAACATTAATTTTACATAGTATTAGACTAATATATAGAAAATCAAAACTATAAAAACAACAACTATACCAAAGAAAGGATCACATAAGCTCATAAAAGTGGAAAAAGAAAAAGAACAGAAAAAAAAACAATTAAGGCTGCCATTTTTTAGGGCCATTGAAGATATAGAACTATGGTCTGCCACTAGTCTTAAACATAGAGATGAGCTTGCAAAATGATAAGGAACAACATGAGAAGCAAACCAAAAAAGAGAGCGTGGGCCAGAATGGAGACCCAGCTGGTCTTCATGTTCATGAATTCGACCGGCCGGTGCTTCCCCGGCAACTGGAAGATCACTCCAGGGCTCAGGAATGCAAACAGAGCTGAAGCTATAATGGAGGGAGCCCAATCCTTCATGGATAGAACTATCCAAGAACCTAAAGTGTAGTGACCACCTCTTCTGAAGTTTATCACTCCAAAAAGAGAGAAGGGAGACAAGGAGCTTAGAGAACGAATGGAGACCTTTGAAGTGTTTGAATTCAAGATGATATATAGAAAATATGATGCTATTGAGATGAGAGGGAAAAGGCACCTTGGATGCCAAAATGCTCATTGCTTGGATAGGAATCGGAGAAAGCTAGAATAGAACCATCATTTCAAAAAGAATCGACCTTTATTTATTTATTATTTTTTTTAAAGTATATGCTACACTTAACCAAGTGGTGGATTAATAACAAGATAAATAAAAGATCACAAAGCTTTTGACAGCTTCGACTAGGTGATATTATAATAAAGACCCCGAAATGCGCCTTATATTATGGAGTATGGCCTAGGTTGGGGAGTTTTTCCATGGTCTAATTGGACTAATCCTTGCATATATGATAAAGCTGAAGCATTTTAAAATTCTTTTCCTTGCCTTTTAACTTTTTTCAACGGCCACTGGATGCAATCACTGAAAAACAATAGTAAAATAGTATCCCATGGAAGCCCATTAATAACCCCCATGGTAGTATGGTTCCTTTAGGCACCAAAAATTAGAATTAATTGTGACAGCCCAGCGGGAGGCATGGACGTTGGGGAGAGGCCCTGAAATTGAAAATTAATGAGGTTATTTATTTATTTATTTAGATTTTCTACAAATTACTATATAAAATCTTTAGTATGCATATATTTATTTTCCTGTATTCGTATTTTAATCTCTGAAATCTTGTAAGTCATTATTCATGGATCTTTAGGATTAAACTAACTTGATGACAACAAAATATTCTACTTATGTTCTAATAACGATATTAATTCCATCTTATTTCAATAATTTCATCCTTAGTTCTCCTATTTAACTGATGTTTTAATTTGTACAGTAGCCAAGTTTTAATTGAGAAAGATTGAGATACAGAAGGGAGTTAAACCAGAGTCTTGTTTGTTGTTAAACTAAGAATATATTTTTTTATCCAAAAAAATAATAAAAAAACCATGGATATATTTGTTTTTGTGATATTTTGATTAATTTTAATTAGGATTCGATCAATCAAAACTGGCAAAAAGATCAATTAGCATAAAATAAGAACTTTACAAGCTTATTATGTAATACAAAAATACAAATTAATATATAAATACAAAAAATTGAGGAACCAATCTGAAATTTTTTATTAAAATCCCTGGTCAAACTAGATCCACGTCTTAGTGGGTGGCCAGTGAAAAGCACATGAATCTACAGTACCTTGGGAAACGTGGACTCTTCTTAAACGTTGGGCGATGGTAGACGCGAGAGAAAATTAAAAACAAGAAGCCGGATTCCAAACGTATCGATCCTTCACTCCCTCGTTGCCACTCCATCCCGTCTCTTACTTTATTTTCCCTTTCCCTTCTCTTTTCCTTCTTTCTGTTCTCCCTCTAATCTCCTCCCTTTCTTTCTCCAATATCACCCCCTTTACAATTAACCTCTCCTCTCTCTTGTTATTGGGTTCTCACACGGAGAGAGAGATTAGATAGATAGAGAGAGATGGCGGACTGGGCGCCGGTGTTGGTGGGGGTGGTGCTGTTCGTGCTGCTGTCGCCGGGGTTGCTGTTCGAGCTCCCGGGAACACACCGGGCGGTGGACTTGGGGGATTCCACACCAACGGGAAGGCCGTCGCCGTCCACACTCTCATCTTCTTCGCCGTCTTCACCATCATCATCCTCGCCCTCCACCTCCACATCTACACCGGGTGATGATGATCTACTTAGGCTTAGATACTTGCTCACTACTTTAATCTTAGCTTTCCATGGCCATGTGAGCACCACCGTTGTTACTGTTGTTGCTGTTGTTGTGATGAATGAAGAGAAGAACACTCTAATTTTATCCTTGTCCTCTTTCTTTTGATCCATTTCTACCACAAGTGCAAGGGAGGTTTTTTGTGTCTGTTTATGATGTTCCGCCGGAACGTGGAAACAGAGGCATGTCCTTTTCTTTGCTGGTTGGATGGATCTTTATTTATTATATATGCCATTCATCCATCATTCCACGAGTCCCACCGCAGCTGTGATCATTACTCATGGTGGGCCACCCGCTTGACCATTGGTTTCATGCTAGCTAGCTTTTGTTACATTTATATTGTAGGGGATGTGGAATGAATGATTGTGATTTCTCTATTTTATTTTTTTCATACATTTTAATTAAAATGTTTCTTTTTTATTGTTGTGCTAATGTTCGTC
Organism: Elaeis guineensis; assembly: GCF_000442705.2. Taxonomy (NCBI): domain Eukaryota; kingdom Viridiplantae; phylum Streptophyta; class Magnoliopsida; order Arecales; family Arecaceae; genus Elaeis; species Elaeis guineensis. The sequence goes on along the minus strand of NC_026001.2, from coordinate 91,876,391 downwards.
TTAAAGGAGGATAGGGATAGAATTTAATCTAGCTTGTTTCATTTATGGTGAAGTATTTGTGTCTTTACAACACTGTCCTCCAAAAAGCTAAAATGGCTGCGTGGCGGAAGCTAATCTATCAGGTCAACTAGCTTCTGATTCCACAACGAACCTATTTGAAGTTGGTTTGACACTTGGCCCAACTGCCCCTGACCAGAGAAACGCGGTCCAAACTGCATCCTTTTGTACAAATAAAACGGTTATTAAAGCTAACTAAGCTGGATGTAACCGCAATTATAATTATTCATATGTTTAATTTTATATCGATTATTCATCAAAAAAAAATTTAAATATTTAAATAAAATTTAAAAATTCAAATAATATATTCAAACTAATTTTTTTTTGATGAAATTTTATATTGTTATAAATGATATCAAAACATATTAGAATCATGATGTATGTAGATCGGAGAATACTACCATATAGGTTCATTTTGTTAGATCACTAGCTAATTGTGGTGTGTGTTTAGTTTCATATTAATTATTCACTATGTATTTAATCTTATATCGATTATTTATTAGAACTTCTCAAATATTTATATAGAATCAATGAATCTAAATAATACTTTCAAACAAATATTTTTTGAGGAGGCCCTGCATTGTTACGTGGAGACTAACAAAGACATTGCTAATATAACTCACTGGCTTGAAAACCAACAAACCCACAAATCCTTCGGGTTGCAATACGATAGACTGATCATATAGACCTTTTTCTTTTATTTCAAGAAATATATAATGGGGATGCTGTTATTTGATCTCCTCTAAGTCTGAGAGGGACACTACTTGATCATCTAGGAGGATTGTTCTATTATTATGGACCAGTACTTTGACCACTTTGAATAGAATTACATATAGTTTGGAAGAAAGATCTACTGCATCTAGAATCTAATCCTAAACTGGAATAAAAAGAGTTTGTAACTTTCTTATACAATGTTCATCTTCAGCATTCCAAGCATCAAAATGAAGTTCTTTCCGGGTACTTTGAAGCGCTGACCGTCCTTACTAGTTTAAGATTTTGGTGATATTTAGGACCTAAAATGGACTATTTAAGACTCCAGACAGACTAGTTGAAGTCAAAGTTTTCTCTTCGCCAAATTCTGAAGATATGTGTCTTTCAATCTGGAAGGAATCGGGCAAAGTACCTACAAGTAAAATTGACAGTGGTTAAAATCTAATTTCAGGACAAGTTTCACATATATACATGCATGCATAGGCAAAGAACCTAGCGATAAAATTGACACAGCGGTTAAAATATAATTATAGGACAAGTTTCATGCATACATGCATACACAATTTCAGAAAAAAATTGCTTTCAACCAGAACAAAAGTACAACCAGCTTATAGAGATGCAGACCTCATTTACATAAATGAAGATTTTCTATATCAACTTATAATTAGTTAATAAAAGAAAAAAGAACCAAAAACTCTACCTCAGAGTTTTTTTTTTAAATAAATTTTTATGAGAAGTCTGAATTAAATGGATGGAGAAATTACTTTATATTGTTTAGACAGATAATTCAAGAGAAAGGATGAATTAAATTTTTTTAAAATTTAAAAATTTACTATACACAATAATTGGACTGAGTTAATGTGAGTGAGAGCTGTACTATAAATAAAAATATGAAGAGGCAATTAATTGGCAATGAAAAGAAAAGATAAAGCACAAGTAAACATAAAGATTTTATAATGATTTGGTCTAAATTCAGTATTTATATCTACTTTTCAAGTTATCCTTAGAAATTTTACTACAATCTCTCTTAGATTACAGCTTGACTATTTTTCAAGACTCATAATCAAAATTCAGTTGATTTTTTCCATACAAATCAATCAAAACTACACCCTTAAGTCAATTTTAAGCTTGTAAAAACAAACACACTCCAATTCAAGGCTTGGATGAGTCTATCCTTAAGTTTCGATTCAAATTGAAATTTTTATAGTAGAAAATTTGAATATAATGAATAGCTAACAAAATAAAGAGCTCCTAAAAATGCAAAAGTTAATGGAGCTCTTAAAGATTTCGTGGAGGAAACTTGACAATCGGTATAATTTTTTTTCTTTAAAAACTACTTGAATATTTCAAGATTTTGGTAGTTGGAAGGTTATAGCTTTTTTTTTGAATGCTCACTTAATGCTCTTGATTTTTTCTTTATTTCTCATTTTTCTTGACTCTTTTCTTTGTTTGTAGCCTTTAAAATATTTTAAATTAACGTCCCAAAAATTGTTTCTAGTTATTATAAACTAGAAACTAACCATTAAATATGTTTTATATACTTTTAAAATTTTTACAGAATTAACCATTAGAGATATCAGTAGCAGTCGATTTGACTCGATTTAAGTAGGGGTCGATGCGAGATGACTCTGAGTCGACTCAATAGAAGTAGAAGTCACCTCAAGATCTAGTCTAAAAAAATATGACTCTTTATCTTTTTTGATAAAGTTGATTCGAGATCAAATGGAGATCGACTCGCATATTATATTACTTGATATTTGCGTGCTATAGTCGGCTCTGTAAAATTTGGAGTCGGTTCTTGACCACTTTCATTTGATTTTTCAAGATATGGTTTCTTCAATTTATTTTTTTTAGTTTCTTAATTTGACATTCATAAAATATTTTTTAAGAGTGATTTTAATTTTCTGAATTATTCTTAACACAAACTTGAACAACTCATTTGTACCAAAATAAATACATAAAATAATTAGATCAATACTTTATTAACTCTTCGATTGAATTAGTTAACTTTCATTTTAACGATTTAATTGGAGAGAATCTTATTCCTATTCTAATTATAGAAAAATAAAAATATCTTAAATTTTAAAAATCGAATTCATGTTCTCTTTAAGTATTCAAATTTTATTCCTATTTTGATTTTTATTCTAATTTACTTCAATTTTGATTTTTGATTCCGAATCTGATTCCCAAACGTCCAGCTAATTTTTAGGACTAAATTATTTATTAATTTTTGTAATGCCATGATAGTGGCATGTTCGGTCCCAGTGTCAGAGCTAGGCCACTCGTGGTCTAACTTCATTCTTGAAGCCACTAATGGTCCAGCTTCATTCTTCTTTTTGTTATTTCTTTTGGGAAGTTAGCTGGCTTATCCATTGCATGTGCCTACTATCATATTTAATTTGATATATAAATATTTTTTTTCTAACTTATTATTTTATTATAGGTTATTGAGATTCGACGGTATTGCTGCCATGGGCTGTTTCTAAGGATTTGCAAGACAACAAGAAAAGATCTAAGGGCTCGTCAGATTGGCTTCGGCTTCTGACCAAAGAGGAATTTTTTGATCGAAGATAGAGGAGGAAGAAGAAGAAGATAGTTGAGTGATAGAACCATTCAACAGTTGAATTCTGGATGGTAGAACAATTCACAGAAGGTTAATGTATAATTGAGATCCTGGTTCTTTTGCAAATCATGTCCTCACAAAATAGAGATCGTATTGCAACAACTTGTTGACAGGACATAACAATCTAGATTCAGGTTTGTTACTGAGCTGAGGTAAGAAGATTCAGGTTTGGAGGTTCGCTATTTTTTGCCTGTTCATCCTGTTGGGTAGATGTCTGGTCAGGACACCACCTCCCAAGATCCTTTCAGTATCACGCGATGCAGTAGGAAGAAAGAAGAAACAAAACAAAAGGAAAAACAATCAAAATACGTGGATCAACCACAAAAGGGCTCGCCTCCACGGGGCATGCAAACTTCACTATGAAAAAAAAATTTTACAAGAGGAGACCTCACCCTCAATCCTTGTACACCCAATTCTCTCTTATCTGAAGTTCCCCTCACAAAAGCTCTCTCTCTTGAAGACCCCCCTGAACCCCTGAAGAGCCTGGTGACCGCTGTCCAGGAGCCTCCTGCTCCTTCTCTCACAGCGCTCTCGCCTCTCTCTCTTCTCGGGTTCGTACGGCGCAAAAACCGAATCCACACCCTCTCTGTTTCAGCACAGGGTTTTATAGACCTTAATCATGACTTAGATCGTGATTAGGACTCCTTAATCAACCCAAATCACGTCCCAGACCGTCCGATCAAGACCGGGAGCCTCCTGGGCCGTCGGATCGCGCTCCGGTCCACGGAATAGTACCGTGGATCATGAGAAACGCGTGGGAAACGGCCACGCGGTCCTCCGCCGCCTCGATTCTCATGCCGACTTCAAAAGCTCGTATCTCCTCCATCCGAGCTCCGTTTCAGGTGATCTTGGTCTCGTTGGACTCCGTTTTTCGCCGCGAACCTCGCTGTGGGCTCAATATGGGCTGAATCTTGAGGCATCAAATCCTAACAATCTCCACCTCGACTCGATATTCGGCCTCCTCCAAACTCCGAGAGCTTTTGGATCTCCACGCCCCCATGCCCTGGGGCAATTGCCTGCTGATCATGAATGGGCAAACATGGGAGTCGAGCCAGGCTGCTCGATCCCATCTCCGTCGTATGCTGTGCTCCTCCTGACTTGAGACCTGCTAGGGGCATCATCCTGCGGCAATAGGAATCTCACCTTGCGACGTCGCCTCTCGTCCTCCCGAGTCTCCTGTCTCGTGCCCGATCCACCTCCTGGAGCTCCACCTCGCTCTGGGCTCCACCTGGCTCCCGATGCTCCACCTCGCACTGGGCTCCCTGCCAGGTAATAATGTCCTCTGCTCCCCTTCTTCCCCTCCAGCACAATCCTATTGCCGCGTAGCACCCTCTGGATTCCTCCACCAGCTACCATCCTGTAGCCTCTCGAATCCAGTCTGCTAAGTGAGATAAGATTCCGTCTGAAATCGGGTATGTATCGGACCTCCCCCAATCTTCTCACTGCACCGTCATGTGTCCTCCAGCTGACCGTCCCAATGCCTCTGATCGCACAGCTCGATCCATCCGGCAGATATACAGTGCCCTTACTGTTCTCCAGGGAGTCAAACTGCTCCTCTCTGCAACACACATGATAGGAGCATGCAGAATCTAATATCCACTGCTGAGAAGAAGTAGATACCTCGTCAGATATCTCAAAGACATCTCCATCTAAATCACTGCCGGCCGTCGCTACAGCAGCCACCGTCCGATTTTTCAGTTGAGGGCAATCTCTGGCTAGATGCCCCAACTCCTCACACCGGTAACACCTGATTTTGCTCAAGTCCCTCCTGAACTTAGACCGCCCTCGTTGCGATCTCCTGTCGCTCCGTTTACCGCTTCCTGCACCTCCAGAAGCCACCAAAGCTGAGCTATCGCCACCTGAGCTCGAAGCTAGTTTCTCCCTCCTGAGAACCTCATTCTGGAGTATCGCCGCGGTGACCTCGTCCATCTTGATAGTGCTCTTCCCCACTAGAAGAGCAGTCACCAAGGACTCATACGAAGAGGGAAGCCATGCCAGCAAAACCAGCACCCTGGTCTTCTCCTCAACATTCTCGCCAACGCTGAGAAGGTCGGTGAGGATCTTCTGGAAGTGGCTCAAATGCTCCTGCACGCTCTGTCCCTCAGTCATCCGCAGTTGGTAAAACTGCCTCCAGAGGAAAAGAGTGTTGGTGAGAGATTTCGCCATGTACAACTCCTCGAGCTTCGACCACAGCACCGTCGGAGAAGTCTCGCTCAGCACATGGATCACCACCTCATTCGCCAGGTACATGCGGATGGTACTCACCGCCTGCATCTGTAGCTGTTTCCAATCCCGCACCTCCATGGTGGTCGGCTTCTCATCGTACAAGAGAGCTTCGATCAATCCCTGTTGGATGAGCACGTTCTTCACCCTTGCCTGCCACAAGAAGAAATTGCTCTTACCATCGAACTTGTTGATCTCCATCTTGATTGTTCCTGTTTTCTCCATCTTCAGTCTTGCTCACCATCACTGCAATCTGCGTCCTTGTACCGCCTTGCTCTGATACCACTTGTTGGGTGGATGTCTGGCCAGGACACCACCTCCCAAGATCCTTTCAGTATCACGCGATGCAGCAGGAAGAAAGAAGAAACAAAACAAAAGGAAAAACAATCAAAATACGTGGATTAGCCACAAAAGAGCTCGCCTCCACGGGGCATGCAAACTTCACTATGAAAAAAAAAATTTACAAGAGGAGACCTCATCCTCAACCCTTGTACACCCAATTCTCTCTCACCTGAAGTTCCCCTCACAAAAGCTCTCTCTCTCTTGAAGACCCCCCTGAACCCCTGAAGAGCATGGCGACCGCTGTCCAGGAGCCTCCTGCTCCTTCTCTCACAGCGCTCTCGCCTCTCTCTCTCTTCTCGGGTTCGTACGAGCTTCGTACGGTGCAAAAATCGAATCCACACCCTCTCTATTTCATCACAGGATTTTATAGACCTTAATCACAACTTAGATCGTGATTAGGACTCCTTAATCAACCCAAATCACGTCCCAGATCGTCCGATCAAGACCGGGAGCCTCTTGGGCCGTCGGATCGCGCTTCGGTCCACAGAATAGTGCCGTGGACCTCAAGAAACGTGTGGAAAATGCCCACGCGGTCCACAGGCCGCGCCGTGGACCACCCGGTCCACGGTGGACCGGGGCAAGGGGACCAGCAGGCCGCTGGCCTGGGCCGGCCCGCACGCGCGGGCCTGGGCCGCGCCTGCACGCGGGCCTGCGCGCGCCTGGGCCGCGCGCCCGCCTGGGCCGCGGGCCCCCCCGGCGTGGGCCTGGGTCGCGCGTCCCGCGCGCCACCGCCTGCGGCCGCACCGCTGCCGCCCGTCCTCCGACGCCTCGATTCTCGTGCCGAATTCAAAAGCTCGTATCTCCTCCATCCGAGCTCCGTTTCAGGTGATCTTGGTCTCGTTGGACTCCGTTTTTCACCGCGAACCTCGTTGTGGGCTCAATGTGGGCTGAATCTCGAGGCGTCAAATCCTAACACATCCCAGCTTTCAGATCGGCTGGGGGCCTCGACTGAAATGTCTTGAAAAATTTCAGAATATGTCTAGGTCGCCATATGTATAGATCACAAGTTGGGCGAATTTGGTAAAACCATATCACTATGTTCATTTTTCACCATGACACATAATGTGATAAAAATGTAGTTTTAAAGAAAATATAGTTTCAAAGAAGTAAGATTTCCGAGCTCACTGCTCGTTAAAACCATGGTTCGCCAAATGGGGTCAGACTGTTTGGTTCAGCTCGATATAGTTCGGCACCAAACTATACCATATCCTCAAACCGATGTAAAATCATGTTTGTTTGGTTTTGAAAATCAAAATAGTATAAAAAATGGTGCAGTTTGGTATAGTTCAGGGCCGAACCGACTAGGTTCGAGTTGTTTTTCCTTGTTGAGTATAGGTGGTATGGACCTTTAGTTAAAAGGCTGTGGGAGATTTCTCTTCCCTTTTTTTTTTCGTTTTCAAAAATAACTCCTTCTTATCTATAGTATAAGCATGATGCAAAACGAAGAGAACTCATCAAATAGAGATATGTGAGCTTATCTCCTACTTCTATTTTTTTTTCCTCTCTCTTTTTTTGGATAATTTCAAAATTCATGAAAATTAAAAAAATAAGATGAGATCATGCTAAAATTTTTGATTTTGATATGATTTTATTATATATTATAGATCTATGGATGATCTACATAATGACATTGAAATCATTAATTTTTTTAAATATATAATCTTTTAAATTAAAAAAAAAATTAAAATAAAAATTATTAAATAAATAAATTTAAAATTTAATTATTAAATTAAAATATTGTTTAAGGGCTTATAAGCTATTTTCAACATAAATTTGGTATCTGTTTAATAAAGTTTTGACATATTATGTGCATAGTAGCCCAGGTCTAATTTTGAATGAAATCAAAAAATAAGTAGTATTTCATGCATATTTGCTATCTTGAAAAAATATATACAACACTCATGTGAGGATTTTCTATGGATCTAAGTCAAATTATTTTTTTATAATTTTTAAATTTTATAATATTTTTAATTTAAATATATTAAAAAATATAAAATTAATTTAAAAATAAAAATTTGAATAATAAAATCTTACTATTTTTACTTAATTATTAAACTGTTGTGATTGTTTAACCTTTAGAAATGGATCCATCGAGAAAGAAGAAGAAGCCAGAGCATGATATTGATTGGGATCATAGATAGATGCTCTTGAATCGACATAATTGGAATGTAACTAGTACAACATAGAGTTTAAGGAAGAGGGATAATTAGGTTGAAGCAATACTTGACTGGTGTTTATCTCAATGTAGCTATGTATTGAAACTGCCCATAAGAAGTCTGGAAGTACTTTGCTAATTTTAAAGTAGCAAAATAGAAGGCTTCGAACAAGTAGGTGGTGGTGGATCATCAAGCGATGTAGCCACCTTGCTATTAGTCTAGGGAGTCAGAAGAAGTGTCCACTCCAGATGATGAGGAGGCATAGATCCAAGCTGTCATTAATACAAACTTGAAAGATCAGTGTAGTTTAAGGAGTTGGTCAAGCAAAGGGCTCAGTTGGACCATCAGTTTATAAGTCAGGGTCGAACTCTATGAGCACTATAAAAGAGTCAAAGTTTAGGAGTACCTCCTCAATTAAAGAGCTTGTTGGTAGATTTATCACATTCTGATTTAACTTTCTCTTTATCCCAGTGTATGCAGCAGGTAACATATATTATTACTCTATCATTGTATCTACACAAGCTGTCGATTTAAATATAGATCTTCCAGAATTGAAAAACATCTGCGATGAGCTTCTTGACAACAATACGGAGGAGCTATAAAAATGGATTGCATCATATCAGAATAAGTGTCTGATGATGGATTTACAGTGATGTGTGATAGTTGGATTGGTCCTATTAGATGGAGCATTATTAATTTTTTGACATATTATGATAGAAAAATATTTTTTTAGAAGTCTATTGACGCTTCAGATCAGGTGCACAATGCCACATATATCATCAAATTGATAGAGGAGGTGATCGATCAGATCAGAAGGCAAAATATCATGTACATTATCATAGACAATGGGCTATACTATAAGACTGCAATGGAGATCCTGATGCAGTAGTGTCTACATATATTTTGGATATCATGTGCCATACATTGTATCAATATGATATTGATGGATATTAAAAAGTTTAGTAGGATGCAAAAGATGGTGGATTCAGCATGTACTATTATTATATTCATTTATAATTACACAAATCCTATCATTAATTTGCCAGAATACAAGGAGAGACATATTAAGATCCAGTGTCATAGGTTTGCTATGAATTATGTAATATTTGATACCCTTATTGACAATAAAGTACACCTATATCAGATATTTATCAGTCTCGAATGGCAAGAGAGTGGATATGCCAGGGTAGGCACTAAAAGGAGTCATATGGAGAACTTAGTGACGAGACAAATATTGTGATAACAGGCTGAAAATATAATGAACATTATCAAAACATTATATGAGATGCTTTGAATCGTGGATATCTAAAGGTACCCCTATATGGACTTTTTATATCACATGATGGAGAGGGCAAATGATTAGATTAGGTTGGCAGATCCAAAACATACCCATGAGTACATTCAAATCATTGAGCATCGATGGAACTATCAGATGCATAGAGTCTTGCATCTAGCAAATAAGTAGCAAATCAAGAATGTTTTGAAAAATTGATCTATCTAGTATTTATACAAATATGCTTAATCAATTTTAAAATTTATTTGTAGTTTACTATTTGAATCTGAGATTCCAGTAAGTAATATTTGAAATAGGCAAAATGTATCAAATCAGTATCGTACCGTACTAACCGACGATTAGTATGGCATTGGCATCGATTTAACCTTTCTTGATTAAAACAACATTGTAATATTTAATTAATTATTGATTTATATAAGATTATTATTGAATCAATTATAGCTGGGCAAACATCAATTTATGCTACTCATGGTTGTGAGACATCAATTGTTTATTCATTTTTTTTTTAAATTTAGATTTTTTAGTGCAAATACAATCAAATTCGTCGTTAACGGTTCCGACTATGGTGGGTCCCGAGAGCTTAAAATGCAGGCCAGTGGTTATCTGATAGGAATGATAATTGAAGAGGCTTTAATAACTCTAAGGGTTTGTTCTTTTAGGGATAAATATCATGAAAAAGTTGGTCAACTTTTTTATTGACCAATTTATTCATATTCTCACAGTTTTCAAGATGCACAAATTATTTTTTCATGAATAGCATTTACCCATGAAATGAAAAAAATCTTATCCACTTTGAAGGTGGCTAAATCATTTTTTCATCAATCAGAAAAGTAAGCCATTTAATTCATTCATAATATACCCTTAACCATATAATAATATAATATTTATATAATATATTATAATAATATAATAATATATAACAATATTAATATAAGATATTATACTATATTATTAAATATAATAATATTATACAAAATATATTATATTATATTAATATAAGATATTAATAATATAATATAATATAATATAATATAATATGATATAATATAATATATTATAATAATATATAATAATAAAATAATATAGTATATTAATATTTTATATAATAATATAATATAATAGGTTATAATAAAATAAAATAATATATAATAATAATATATTACATTATATATTTATATAATACTATAATAATAATAGAGTATAATATATTATAATATACTATAATATATTATATATTAATATTTATAATAATATATTATTATATATACAATAATATTATATAATATGATACATATTATATTATAATAATATATAACAATAAAATAAAATAATATATTAATATTTTATACTATAATATTATAAATAATAATATAACAATATAATATACTATTATAATATATGATAATATATTATAATGATATAATATATAATAATAAAATATATTTATATATATTAATATAATGTAATATAATATAATATGTTATGTTATATTATATTTATATAATACTATAATAATAATATAATTTGTTTTATATATAGTAGTACATATTAATATAATATAATATATTATACTATACTATTATATATAATAATATTATATTATACTACTATAAAATATTAATATACTATATTATAATATATTAATAATATAATATAATATATAATAATATTTATATAATAAAAGGTATTATGCGAAATATAGATAGATCATAGCAACTTTCTTAGGAAAATAGAAATACAAAAGAACATGGGTAACAGATTTTCAAGCTATTTTTCAATGCATAAAAGAACATCGATAAATTATTTTTCTGTCTAAATGGTGCTTGAAAAATACTTATCTACTAAAATATAGTTTCTTAGGTAAATCTTTTATCCGCAAAAGAACGGCCCTAAAGTACAACTCAAAATATAACCCATTCGGGACATGGAACTCGGGTTCATAGATCAGGCATTCAAATAATAGGTCAAACCAGATCTAGCTGTGCCAAATTCTATAGATTAATACTGGTCTGAGTAGCCATCCTCCAAATAGTAATAATCCCCTAAATCTTGATAAAAGCCAGAGTTGATTCCAAGTCATTGGGTACAACTGTCAAAGGTTGACACATTCAACATATTAGATATATAAAGACGTTAAAGCAATTCTACAAAAAAAAATCATGTCCAAATGGACTTTTTCTTTTGAAAGGATGTGGAAAGTTATATCACTAGGAGGAGATAAGGTAGCTTTTCAATATTGGTACATAGCTTTCTAAACACAATCCAGACTATGCTGTTTCACTTCTGTCCTTAACCGTATGTGCTTTGGGAATTACGTTGCTGCTACTGCCAGTCATTTCAAATAATAATTCAAAATTACTTATATTAAATACTTCAGAAAACATCTCTCAAGATTCAAACCGGAACTTTCTCCAAATTAAAAAGGGATGTAATCACTGAACCATACGTTAGTTTCTCCTCAGGTAAGTGTGAGAAGCAAGTTATGTAGATTCTTGAGATGACTCTTCTTTGTGGAAATGGAGGAAATGTAAATAAGGGTTGAAGCAGGGCAACGCACTCTCATATCACTTTAAATTCTAGTAGTTGATGTTCTGTATCGGATGCTCTAGAGGGCTTCAACCATTGGTCTTGTGGAAGGTATTGGGAGACACACAGATTTTGGTGGCTTATTCACTCTGTAGTTTGCTGATGACACTCTCTTATCTTGTGCTGGCAAAAAGCAAATTGCGCTGGTGGCCAAAACCATCTTGCTAGGCTCTGAGTATGCTTCCAGATTGAAAGTTAACTTTCATAAGAGTTCTGTGTTATTTTTAAATATGAATGGGGAAACTTCTTTATTCGCATCATCGTTGAGTTTCAAACAAGCGTCTTTAACTTTCATGTATTTGGTGGGCCTTTCACTTCATCTTAAAAAACTTTCACAGCAGTACTGGCAGCCACTGTTATAGAAAATGAGCTCAAAACTTGCAGCTTGGAAGGAGAAATTTTTAACATGGGGAGGCAGACTGGCTCTGCTAAACTCCGTTCTGACAACAATGACTTTGTACTACATGTCAATTTTGAGGCTCCTAAAATAGGTGATCAGTAAAATTGATAGAATGTGGAGAGCCTTCTCTTGGAAAGGTAAGGAGAGCACCAGCAGATTTCATTGCTTGGTCAATTGGAACAATATTTGCAAAACTAAGGAGCAAGATGGTTGGGCGAAAAAAACATTGAGTATGTTAATTTGGCTTGAATTTTGGATATTTTTTTATAGGCTCGAATTATGATCCGATTCAAAAAGCCTGCATTATGACCTGAAAGTCTCCCACGGTACGGATCAGTATAAATATTGTATTTTCTGTCAATCTCGGCAGTTTTATGAGAGAGGTTTAGAAAATCAAATTGGATTTAGGGTTTGGAGAGTTCTGAGTGATTGTATCTCTCTTTTCATTATAGTGAAATTTTTTCCTCGTGTCTTGTCTGTGGACGTAGACTTTTCAGCCGAACCACGTAAATCCTGTGTCTGTTTTTCTTCTCTTCTCTATTCTGTGTGATTATACGAATCTGTATGTGTCCTATATTTGTGCTTGCTGTAACATAGTAGATGAGCTATTTTCTTTTGGCAAAATGGGCTTAAAAATTTTTGTCTAAATTATCAAACATGTGGTGGCGCCTGATTACTCATGCTTATTACTAAAGGAAGAGAGATTGGGGATGAGAGTGGTAAGAAGAATTGTTGTTGGTATTTATGTCACCAATTTGAAAAGATATTTGCTTCTAAATGCAGCTTTTTGGAGTTGTGTGGCCTTCAAGATTGGTAATGGGGAGTCCATCAGATTTTGTGAGGATGTTTGGGCGGATATGATCCCTCTTTGCAACAGGTTTGAATTACTTTATGCCCAAGCTATCAAGCCAAACTTATCAGTTTTCTCTTAGTAGAGTTAGAGGAACCTTACTAAGAATATATTCAGGTGCAGGGACCATTGATAGGAATGGAGATGAATCAATGGAGTTACTAAATAGCATGCTTGCTTCTCTTCGACCATCACATATTGCGGATGTAGCGGTATGGAAGTGGATGCAAAATGGCTTGTTTACGATGGACACGTTCTGCAATTTTTCAACTTTGGAGGTCTAAGATGCCCCTTTAGCAAGGTGATCTGGAAGGCAGCAAGCTTGGAGAAAGTGAAAGTGTTTCTATGGCTGGCCGCAAAGAACTGTTTGCATACAGGAGATATTCTTGCAAGGAAATGGTGGAATGTGAGCTCGGGTTGTATATTTTATGATACAGGAGTTGAATCTATCGGATGACTCTCAAGCTTCAGCTAGGATTAAGAGGCTGGTGATCATCCTTTCCTCAGTTTTAGATTGGGTAGATAAGGAACCTCAGCAAAATGGGGAAGAAAGTAGGGGACCATCCGATTGCAGCAACTTGTTACGAGATATGGACAGGAGGTGCACCATTTATTCTGTTGTTCAGAATTTTGTCAACTCTTCATAGCTAGGGTGCCCTTTTGTTCTTCCAAATCGGAACCTTATCATGAAGCACTTTGGCGCCGGCCATGGAACCTGCTGTAGAGAAATAGTCTTTGACCCTGTTCTTATATTGAAATGAATATATTCCTTCCCATCCTTCCACCTGTAACTGCTTCTTTCTGTAATTACCTTTAATCTTCTAATAAAGCAAAAAAAAAAAAAAAAAAAACTTTTCGTTGCACAGTTTTGCAACTAATCAGTTGCTTCATTCTAAAATAATTAAATATAGCATTTGTATGTGTCCAATTAATACATGTTTTTCACATATACAACAGATATCGACAGCATCATATATAATGAATTTGCACCTACGTGCAGCCTTTGTGGTGAAGACTTCTATATAGGGTTCAATATTTAATGGTTGGAGATGATTGCAAGACTAGCAAGTAGGCTAGCTTTTTGAGCCAATCCCAGCTTGGGATTTATAGTACATTCATTTTTGTACCTATATTCAGCTCGGCTTTCAAGGATCGAGAACCTATGAGGAATTCATTTAGAGATCGGTAGATTTGCATTTGAACTCTCTTGGAGGTTGTAGGAGAGACTTGGGAATCAATCTGCCTTCGCCAAATTTGATGGATACAGTATTGAGGGAGGGTATGTTAATCGAGTTGTGTAACCAGAAATTACCAGCCAATGTAATCTATATCAAAATTAAGAGAGAAACAATTCAAATGAAACAAATTGACTTCCCAAATATTCGGTGCTAGAAGATCGATCGACTTCCTAAATGATTTTGATATTTGACTTGGTTCATTCATTCGCCAACCATGGCATGGCATCAATAATTCAGTATACAACTTCGAACCCAAATTGATGCATCTTATTGGAAGATGGAATAAAAATACCAAATTACTCCACAGGCATACAGTTGCAAAGCAAAAAAGCATTTTTGAGGGCAGAAATGGCAGTATAGTCCAAAATCAAAGTGGAAACACATGAAACTTGCACCATCTTTGATCAACCAGCATGCACATGAATGCCTATTGCAATCACTAGGATTGTCAGTATTGCAAAGAATATGATACTGTGAACCAGAATTGAGATCCCACTGGTGAACATATTACCAAACTCTACGATTCTGGTCCTGGCTGGCAGCTGAAATAAGAGCCCTGGTGATAGGAGAATGAAGAGGACCACTGCGACGATCACAGGCCCCCAATCGGTCGACATGTTGATCTTTCTCCTCCCTAAGCTTCCAAGGAAGAAGGATGGTATATCCTTCCCTTCTTTAGATGAGAAGTGTAGGTGGAGGTAATAAGAAACGTTCATGGAGGGAAGGAAGCCATACTTAAGATGAAAGCAAGGGGAGTGAAAAGAAAGGGTGGTAGCTTTGAAGTTAATGGGAGAGAATGCTTTACGCTCATCCTTTTGATTATTGGCCACTTAAGGCTTCTTTTCATATTGTGGTCGGAAAAGATGGGAATGAGCCTTTTGGAAAGATGTCTCGAGACCCATTAATTCCTTGTTTCCTTGGGAGCATGTGTGAAAGGAGGAGACTTTAAAGAGTGAAGAACAACTTTTTTGCAAGATGGCAACAGACCATGGCAAGTTGGCAAGTTGCCCGGGCAAAGTTGGGGGCTTGAGATTCCTCACTTTGTTCTGTAATCCAACGTAGACTTCCATCAAGCTCTTATACGTCATGCTTTTAATAAAAGGTACTGGCTATGCCATGCCTTTTTCTTTGATTGGTTGGATAATACTTTTCATTTTTTTTTAACAAGATCTGCAGGCCCTCGCATGACCGCAGGAACAATCTCAACTTTTTCTTGTAAAATAAATAATATTAATTGTAAATTTGATTTATTTATGAACACGTAAGCAGATGAAAATATAATAGAGTGCTTTACTTAAATAATTAAAAAAAATTATTTATAAAAATAATATAATTTTTGTTGGTGCAGAATTCCGTCGAAGCCGGAGTTGCTGGAGTTGAGATGACTGCGGCCGCCGCCGAGACCTACAAGAGAAGTCTAAACCGGAGTTGGGGGTGCTCCGACAAGACCCTCCGACACTCAAGTCAGTACTCTACTTCAACAGAAATGGAGTGCTCGAATGAGAATTTTAGCAGAGTTTCGAGATAGAATTTAGAGCTTAGAGAAGAACGTATCTGGGGGTCCCCTTTTTTATAGGCGGAGAGCATAACTGATTGACAGCGATGTCTGTAACCGCCTGGTAGTGGGCCGTTCAGAGCCGTGCGGAGTTTGTTACGGAGAGTAGTGGCGTCAGGGGTCGTTCAGGGCCACGTGAAGTTTGTTACGAAGAGTGGAGTGGTGTCCGTTGTCGCAACTTGCCAGAGAGTGGTAGAGCCCGGAGAGTGGAGTGGTATCCGTTGTCGCGACTTGCTAGAGAGTGGTGGAGCCACGCGGAATCCGTTGCAAAGAATGGAGTAGGGTAATGGCCATTGTCGTGACTTGCCAGAGAGTTCGGATCTGTCGGCTGGAGCTCGGTTGGGATATCTGATGGAGCGAAATGGCTCTCTATCCCGTCGATCTAGGAGAAGTTCGGATGTTTTCGAGGCTGCTGACGAGTCTACTGTTGTCGGATGCCTCAGGCGCTGATGTTATAGGCGGGAGTCATCTGCTGTAGAAGCTCGGATGGAGACTTTCTGTTGGTGAAGTCAGGTAGGAGTCCGATTGCTAGAGAACTCCGTCTGGAATTTGCCTGATGTGGAAGCTCGTCGGAAGATTATCTGTCGAAAAAGTCTGGTTTCATGAAGAATCTGGCGGAGGGTCGGCCGGCGGTGGACATCGGATGGTGTTGGGGAGGTTCGGCAGACACCGGAGGCGATCGGTCGTTGTAGAAATCCAGCTGTCGGAGTCCATCCATCGTAGAAGCTCGATCGAAGATCGGTTGTCGTGGGAGCTCGGAGTAGCGACCTGACCGGTGGATCCTATCCTGTCGTAGAAGCTTGTCTGGGATCCATCCACTGTAGGAGCTCGGCTGAAGTCTGCCTGTAATGGAAGTTTGAAAAAAATTCGTTTACAGTAGATGCTCGAATGGAATTCGCTTATAGTAGATATCCAGAGTAGACCACCTGCAGTAGGAGTTCGGCTCTCGCAGGAGCTCGGTTGGAATCCGAAAGGCGATCGACCACCGTAGAAACTTGGATGGAGTCTGGTTACTGTAGAAATCTCGTTGTTGGAGAAACTCGGATATTGATGAAGTTCGGATGAAGTTCGGAGTAGGGTCGCCCGCGGCCGGAAGAAGTCTGGAAGGGATTCGGAGAATAGTTGATCACTGTAGAAGGTCGGCTGATAGTGAAGCCTAGAGAGCCTTTAGAGCGGCCCGGTAGATGAATGGAGAAGCTCATTGTCGGAGAAGTCTGAAAGCTCGGACGGTCGAGGGGGTTCAGAGAGATGCCACACAAGGTCGGAAGCCGGAAAAGCCCTGGAAAGGTCGGTCTTTTACAAACTTCAGTCGGGGGGTATTTTATACCCAACACCAGTCCCCCTACTTCCGAGTTCAGGTTCCGAATGAAGGAAGTACAGAAAAATTCTCACGGCCAAAGTTGTCCCCATCAATTTTTGCACTCGGTGGTTGCCAGATATTTTGGCGCTTGGTGCGCTGGTGCCGGAGTCTTTTCAAATCAAGGCGATTCGAAAAGATTTTTTTCAGAATTCCCGTTGGGGCGTGGCTCTAGGTACAATGCAATAATGATTTTGTCAGCTGTTAGCCATTTTCAGCCGCCTGCCATGGTGAGTGGGACACACGGCGAGCGCAGGTCGACCAGAGAAGATCCGCAATCATTATTGCGTCGGACCTCGGGGTCTATTTAAACACGTCCTCTTCCTTCAAGAGTTTCACTTTGCCTGAGAGAATCCCTCGGTCCCCTCCTCTTTCCTGAGAGCTCCAGCCTTCTTTAGCATCCTTCTCGGTCTTAGGCGTCCTTCGGGTCGACTTCCATCGTCCTTGCCATCTTCCTGCACTTTTCGGGCCAACCTAGGTTAGTTCTGGAACTTCTTGCCATTTTTCTGTTCTTTCTTCTTCGTATTCTGTTCGTTTAGCTTCCTCGAGAGCTTGTTTGCTGTTTTTCTCGATTTTTTTTTCGAGATTTTTTGTGGCTTCCATTTGATCCAAAATGTCTTCCGATATCTCCTCTTCTAGCGGTTCTAGGAGTTCGTCAGCCCCAGTTCCTCAAAGTCCTTGTACCATAGATGAACCCGTAGTTAGAATCGAACCTCGTCTGGTCTTTGCGCCGGATACCATCCCCAGCTCTTTGACTCCGGATGAACTCTCACTGATAAGGATTCAGTATGGAGTTCCTCCGGAGTACGAGCTGGAGCTTCCCAAGCCAACTGACCGGGCTAGCGCCCTTCCTCCCGGCCGCTTCTGTCTGTACCAGGAGGCTTTCCATGCCAGACTTCGACTTCCACTTCCGCCTTTTGTCGTCGCTCTCTTTCATTTTCTAAACATTTCTCTAGTCTCAGTAGCACCGAACTCCTTTAGGTTTTTGAAATGACTTCTTTCTCTTTGTAGTTTAGCTGAAGTTTGGCTGACTCTTTCTTTGTTTAGGAACTTCTACACTTTCAAGCGTCATCCCTCGGTAAAAGACTGGTGGTACTTCTTCCCTCAGTTCGGTAGAAAGGGATTGCTGAAAGGCGCCCCCTCTTCTATCCACAAGTGGAAGGAGAGGTTCTTCTATGTCCGATGCCCGATCTTGGAGCTAGGATTACCCCCTTGGGGCTCTCTGAGGGATTCCGTCCGCCAGGCTTCTAGCCTGGAAAGGGACGACCTCGAAGCCTCCTAAAAGCTCGAGGCCTATCAAGCCCCCCTCCTCTCCGAACTTCTGAAGGAACAACTCTTGTTCAACGTCAGCCTGAGTCCTCTTAACCCTGCCGGTACCATTTTTTTTCACTGCTTCCCCTTTCTCTTATTCCATCTCTGAGCCGTGTTGATCTTCTTTTATTGCAGACATGGACGTAGGCGTGGCTCGGAGGTTAGCCCAGGGTCTCAAGACCCACAAGAGAAAAGATGCCTCGACTTTGGGGTCGGTGAAGAAAGTCAGGACAGAAGGGACAAGCTCGGCCGCACTTGCTCAGGTGGCTGTTGCCGTCGACGTCCCTTCCGACGTCGAACCCGAAGTCCCCCGAGCCCTTTCAGGGAGCCCCCCGACCGAGGATCCCACTCCAGAAGCTCGTCCCGAGGGGGCACCCGGGGCCGAAGGGAGGAGGAGAAAGAAGACCCTGGCCCGGAAGAGCCGTAGTCGCATGGCTGCTGTCGAGGGGGCCGACGGCTCCGAGGAAGACCTGGGGGAAAATCCCTTCAACAACAGAGATTTAATAAAGAGGCTGGTCGAAGGGTGCATTCTGCCCGAGGTCGTCCAGAGGATCGTCCTTGCTGATCTCGAGCTGCGGGTCTGGGACTCTCTGGGATCTTTTCTCGAAGTAGGTTAACTCACTTTTTTCTCCTTCTTGCTTTTTTACTTAATTTATTCTTTAGCCTTTATATTGACTGCTCGGCTTTTCTTGCAGATTGGACATCAGCTTGTCGCCAACATCGAGGCGGTGAAAATCACCAAGAGGGAGGCAGCTCAGACGGAGAAAGGTCACCTGGCTGGGGCCGCCCGCCTCGAGGAGAAGATCGTCGAGGTCCTAAGTCTCCAGGAGGTGCTGGAAAAAGAGGGACAAACCTCGTCTGATCTGAGGACCGCCTTGGAGGAGGGGAGAAAGAAGGCTGAGGCTGAGGTCTCCGAACTGAAGGCGCAGGTTTCTGAGTTGAAGGCGTAGGTTTTCGAGCTGAAAGCGTGGATCCTGTCTTTGGTCTCGGAGGCAGGGGCCCGAGCAGTGGAGGAGTTCAAAGCCTCCTCCGGGATGGAGGATCTACAGGTCCAGTTCGGCCAAGACGTCTTCATCAAGGGTTTCGAACTCTACTAAGAGAAGGTGGCTGGAAGGTTTTTTGAACTGGATCTCGGCTTCCTGGATGAGGCATCCGACAATGAAGCCGGACCATCCGAAGCTGCTGCCGGTCCTCCTCCAGCTGAGACCTCGTCGACCGCTGCGGCCGCCGCTGTCGATCTTCCGGGGACATCGAGCCCCTCCACTTCTGCCCCAGAGGTCCGAAACCTCTAGCTTTGTATTTTTCCTTTGTGATGACTTTTCTTCGTTTTCTTGTACTTGAAAATTATTTAATCAATGAAATCGGATTCTTCTTTACAGAGAGCCCCCCCCTTTTTTTTTCTTCTGTATTTTTTTCCTTCTCTTTTGTCTTCTTGTACTAATTTGAGTCGTGGTGCTTTTGTCTTCCAATGACAGTGCCCTGCCGAAGCTCTTCCCCTACCACAGGGGATTCCCCTGAAGTCGATGATCCGAGATCTCAGAAGAAAAGTTCATCAGTTGATGAAGAAATCCAAGAAGCTGGAAGATGAACTTCATCGGCTGAGGAAGAGCCATTCGAAAGTCACTGCAGAGGCTATTCACTTTCAGGACCTCTACAGAAAGGGTCTCATGGAATACACCTGGAGGAAGGCCGACTTTGTGACGGAGCTTGAGGAACTTCGGAAACGTGCCAGCGACCGATCTTGGATTCAGGCTTTCAAGATCAGCTCCCTTGAAGTCGAGCTGGCGGCCGCACGGGAGAAGATTGGCCAGTTGGAAGGGAGCTCGTCATGGCTCATAATCCAAGCCGACCGCGATCGAGACTGGTCGAAGAAGTTCTTCGACCTTCAAAAGTAGCTGTAGGACGTTAAGGCGAACTATAACGCCTACCGAGTCGGCTAGAGCGGACAAGTAGAGGACTACCGAAGGAAGCTCCAGACGGCGACCGACGAAGTTGTCTGCCTTCGGAGGCAGTTGTCTGAGAGAGTCCAGCTTGCCTCTGCACAAGGCTCCGACGAGCTCCGCGCCTTGAGAGGGATCATGACAGAATTGTCTGTGGCCCTTGGATGGGAGGAGGTCGAACTGCAGCGGCTAAAGATTCAGCTAGTCCACGAGCAGCAGGCGGTCAAAGATACCGAGGCGGAGTTCGAAATCCTGAGGAAGAGGCTTCGAGAGTCGGAGGGCGAGAGTCGGCGGTTCCACCAGATGTACCGGGATATACTGTTGAGAAAGATGGAACTAGAGGAAGAAGTCGAAAACTTAAAGCAATCCCTAATAAGAACCGAAACCAAGAGCTTGAAGTCGGAAGAAGCTTGGCTTCCTTAGAGCTTCTTTCTTTTTCTTTTTTGTCTTTTATCCTTCCATGTATTCTTTTTCTTTTCTTGTCGTTTCTCTTTTTGGCCTTCAAGGCTTTGTAATGTATACTTCACTAATGAAATGAAAAGAAAATTTTCCATTACCTTGTCCATTCTGGTATTGAGTTATCATTTACCAAACTTCTTTAGTCTTTTATCTTGTTCGACGCCATCGTTGTTTGAAGATTTTCGATCGCCGCCGTGTTGATTTGCCTTTTTTGTTCATGACCGTAGGTCTTTTCGAGACCATTTGAGTTTGACGCTTCCTCCCGGTGCTCGAGCTTGGAGACCCAAACTTCTCGTTATTTTGAGAAAGTCGATTTCTCCTTGGCTTGTGTTGAGTTTCCTCTTAGTGACTGAGGGTTTTTTGATAGGAGTATCCTTCCTCGTTGAGACGAGGTCCCTTGGGTCTTTAATGTAGCTTGTTTTTCACTTATCACTGGTGTAGTTCGTCGCTTTTTCTTTTCATCTCCCCCTCTCTTTTTTTTTTGTGTTCGAGTGAGGGTTTTCCCTCTACTTTTAATGAGGTCGTGAGAGCGTAGAGGAGCCGTTGAGGAGACTTTCCTCCTTGTCTGGTCTTGATCGATCGGGTCTTTGTTTGCGTCAGGATGAGGTTCTCTTCTTATTTTCGACAGTCAATTTCAGCTCATGTTAGGACGAGGTTCTCCTTCTGTTCCTAATAAGGCTGTGGGGGCACGTAAGGGCCGCTGCAAGGGCCTCTCCCCCCATCTGATCTTTAAGTAATCGGCCTTCGACTTTGCTCATGTTAGGACGAGGTTCTCCTCCTATTCCTAATAAGACTGTGGGGGCACATAAGGGCCATTGCGTGAGCCTCTCCCCCATCCGATCTTTAAGTAATCGGACCTTCGATTTTGCTCATGTTAGGATGAGGTTCTCCTCCTGTTCCTAACAAGGCTATGGGGGCACATAAGGGCCGTTGCGAGGGCCTCTCCCCCCGTCCGATCTTTAAGTAATCGGACCTTCGACTTTGCTCATGTTAGGATGAGGTTCTCCTCCTGTTCCTAACAAGGCTGTGAGGCACATAAAGGCCGTTGCGAGGGCCTCTCCCTCCATCCGATCTTTAAGTAATCGAACCTTTGACTTTGCTCATGTTAGGATGAGGTTCTCCTCCTATTTCTAACAAGACTGTGGGGGCACATAAGGGCCATTGCGAGGGCCTCTTTCCCCGTCCGATCTTTAAGTAACCAGGCCTTCGACTTTGCTCATGTTAGGACGAGGTTCTCCTCCTGTTCCTAACAAGGCTATGGGGGCACATAAGGGCCGTTGCAAGGGCCTCTCCCCCCATCCGGTCTTTAAGTAACCAGGCCTTTGACTTTGCTCATGTTAGGATGAGGTTTTTCTCCTGTTCCTAACACGCTTAATTTTGACTGAATGAGGGAGTTACTTCCTGTCGTTATAAGCTCATGCTAAAATGATAAATATGCAAATATAAAACTTTTATTTAAGGCAAAGCTATTGGTAATACATTCGCAGATTTTTCGAATCCTATAGCCACGGAAGGTCTACTCCCCGTCGGGGTCCTCCTGAGATGGAGTTGATAATCCCAATCGGAGGCCGATCTTCAGGCTGCTCCTCCCTCCTTGGCGGCTCTGGCTGCGGCAAGACCCTAGGCTGGTCTTCTCTACCTTCAGATCGGTATCGAATGAAGCTGTCGAGCCGACCTCGTCTGATGAGCTCTTCGATCTCATCTCGAAGCTGAATACACTCCTCCGTGTCGTGGCCGTGGTCACGATGATAGAGGCAGAACTTGTTAGGATTGCGCTTCCTGGGGTATGTGCGTATCCTTTTCGGCCTTGGCAGCTATTTCCTAACCTCCATCAGCACTTGAGTTTTCGATGTGTTGAGAGGGGCGTAGCTGTGGAATCTTCCCAGGAGAGAGCTCCGTCAAACTCTATGGTCCGGGCTTCTCTGCCTACGAGCCCGGGGAGGAGTCTGGACACGCTTGTGTCCGGAGGGAGTTCGAGAACGTGGCTGAGCTTCACTCGGCCTTTTTTCAAATGCGGGCTTGCTGGAGTCCCCCGCCTGCCGCTGCTTCGCGGCCTCCTCGTCCTTCATCTTGAAGGCTTCTTCTGCTCGGACATATCCTTCGGCCCGAGCCAGCAAATCAGCAAAGTCCCTGAGATATTTCTTTTTCAGAAAAAATAGAAGATCGTTCTTTTGAAGACCGCCCTTCAGGGCGGCCATCATGATCGATTGGTCCAAGTTTTGGACCTCCAGCGCGGCGACGTTAAAGCGGTTGACGTAGGCTCGGATGGATTCTCCCTCCTTCTGCTTGATGTTGATAAGGGACTCCGAACCTCTCCGGGGATGTCGGCTGCTAACAAAATGAGCCGCAAACTGGTGGCTCATCTGATCAAAGGGAAAGATAGTACCCGACTTCAATGCCGAGTACTAGTTCCTTGCTGCTCCCTTCAAGGTAGATGGGAAAGCTCAGCACAGGATGGCATCTGACGCACCATAGAGCAGCATCATTGTCTGGAAGGCCTCCAGGTGGTCAATCGGATCCGAGGTCCCGTCGTAGCTTTCGAATTGGAGGAGTTTGAAGTTTGGTGGGATCGATTCCTGCATGATCATTTGAGAGAAAGGAGGGTCAGTACAAATGTCCTCACTATAAGCAGGGGGAGCATGGTGGAGCTCTTCGATCCAGGAGGTCCTCTCGACTGTGAGTCTTGAGGGTCTTCTGGCAGAGTGGAGATAGGGATCCTCCGGGAGTGGAATCGTGATCAGACTGAGGGCTCTCCACCCTCGGATTCTCCTTTCCGGGGAAGACAGGGCGACTGGCCCAAGTGGCCCGCCCTACTGCCGAATTTTGGAACTCCGGTGATGCTCTTTCCAACCGCACTGATGCCTGTCGCTGTTGCTGCTGTTGCCGCTGCTGCTGCATGGCCTGCACTGCTTCGGTGAGGCCTCTGATTTGCTGAACCAGCAGGTCGAACTACTCCATGCCGACCGCCATTGCCGGAGGAGGAGGAGGAGCCTGAAAAATTGAAGGTGAGGCCAGAGCCTAAGATCTGACTGCAGAGGCCGTGGATCGCCTGGTGGATGCCTTACGGGGAGGCATCAGGTGGAGATCTAGTAGGAGAAGGAGAAAAGAATGTTGGAGAAAATGATCGGAGGCAGTCCCATTGAGCACTCCTTTAAGAACAAGGGTACTGCGAAGACACAAAGCCCTTCCTCCAGCGCCAATTCTGGTGGTGTAGAATTTCGTCGAAGCTGGAGTTGCTGGAGTTGAGATGACCGCGGCCGCCGTCGAGACCTGCAAGGGAAGTCTAAACTGGAGTTGGGGGTGCTTCGACAAGACCCTCCGATGCTCATGTCAGTACTCTGCTTCAACAGAAATGAAGTGCTCGTGTGGAAATTTTAGCAAAATTTTGAGATAGAGTTTAGAGCTTAGAGAAGAACGTATCTGGGGGTCCCCTTTTTATAGGTGGAGAGCGTAACTGATTGACAGCGACATCTGTAACCGCTTGGTAGTGGGCCGTTCAGAGCCGTGCGGAGTTTGTTATGGAGAGTAGTGGCGTCAGGGATCGTTCAGGGCCACGTGGAGTTTGTTACGGAGAGTGGAGTGGTGTCCATTATCGTGACTTGCTAGAGAGTGGTAGAGCCCGGAGAGTGGAGTGGTGTCCATTGTCGCGACTTGCCAGAGAGTGGTGGAGCCACGCGGAATCCGTTGCAGAGAATGGAGTAGGGTAGTGGCCATTGTCGTGACTTGCCAGAGAGTTTGGATCTGTCGGCTGGAGCTCAGCTGGGATATCTGATGGAGCGGAATGGCTCTCTATCCCGTCGATCTAGGAGAAGCTCGGATGTTTTCTAGGTTGCTGACGAGTCTACTGTTGTCGGATGCCTCAGGCGCTGATGCTATAGGCGGGAGTCATCTACTGTAGAAGCTCGGATGGAGACTTTCTGTTGGTGAAGTCCGGTAGGAGTCTGATTGCTAGAGAAGTCCGTCTGGGATTTGCCTGATGTGGAAGCTCGTCTGAAGATTATCCGTCAGAGAAGTTCGATTTCATGAAGAATCTGACGGAGGGTCGGCCGGCAGTGGACCTCGGATGGCGTTGGGGAGGTTTGGCAAACAGCGGAGGCGATCGATCGTTGCAGAAATCCAGCTGTCGGAGTCCGTCCGTTGTAGAAGCTCGGTCGAAGATCGGTTGTCGTGGGAGCTCGAAGTAGCGACCTGGCCGGTGGATCCTAACCCGTCGTAGAAGCTCATCTGGGATCCGTCCACTATAGGAGCTCGGCTGAAGTCTGCCTGTAATGGAAGTTCAGAAAAATTCATTTATAGTAGAGGCTCGAATGGAATTCGCTTACAGTAGATATCCAGAGTAGACCGCTTGCAGTAGGAGTTCGGCTCTCGCAGGAGCTCGGTTGGAATCCGGAAGACGGTCGACCGTCGTAGAAACTTGGATGGAGTCTGGTTACTGTAGAAATTTTGTTGTTGGAGAAACTCGAATATTGACGAAGTCTGAAAGAAGTTCGGAGTAGGGTCATTCGTGGTCGGAAGAAGTCTGAAAGGGATTCGAAGAATAGTTGATCACTGTAGAAGGTCGGCTGATAGTGAAGCCTAGAGAGCCTTTGGAGTGGCCCGGTAGATGAATGGAGAAGCTCATTGTCGGAGAAGTCCGGAAGCTCAGACGGTCGAGGGGGTTCAGAGAGACGCCACGCAAGGTCGGAAGCCGGAAAAGTCCTGGAAGGGTCGGTCTTTTACAAACTTCGACCGAGGGGTATTTTATACCCAACAGTTTTTAATTATTTACTAAACTAATATAAATCCTATAAAACGTCGTTCAAAATGACGTTTTATAGTGTCCACGTCACCATCCCTTTTCCATCCTTTTACTACGTGAACGATGCAAAAAAAAAAAAAAATTAAACTCACCATTTCAAATGGCATTTTTGAAAACGCCATTTGAAATGACGTTTTCAAAAATACCATTTTGATGAATTTAATTATTAATTCTTAAAAAAAAATAAAAAATAAAAAATTATAATTTTAAATTTTTTAAAAAAATAAAAATTTTAATTTTAATTTAATAAAAATCATCATTTCAAATTAGTATCCACATTTTAAATTATCTTTTTAAAAAAATATATGAAAAAAATTAGTGTAAAAAAGATAAACAATACCATAAAAAAAAGAATTGAAAAAAAATAAAAATTATAATTCTAAATTTTTAAAAAATAAAAATTTTAATTTTAATTCAAATAAAAATCATCATTTCAAATTACAATCCCCTTTTCAAATTAATTTTTTTAAAAAATATCATAAAAGAAGAAAAAAATAAGAAAAAAATAAAAATTATAATTTTAAATTTAAAAAAAATAAAAATTTTCATTTTAATTCAAATAAAAAATATCATTTCAAATTACTTTCCCCATTTCAAATTAATTTTTTTAAAAAAATATTGCAAAAAAAAATCTTAAAAAATTAAAAAAAATAAAAAACACCATAAAAAAAGAAAAAATGTGAAAGAAATGAGAAAAAAATAAAAATTATAATTTCAAATTTTAAAAAAATAAAAATTTTAATTTTAATTGAAATAAAAAATATTATTTCAAATTACTTTCACCATTTCAAATTAATTTTTTTAAAAAAATATCTAAAAAAATCTTAAAAGAATAAAAAAATAAAAAATACCATAGAAAGGAAAAAAAAGAAAAAAAATGAGAAAAAATAAAAATTATAATTTTAAATTTAAAATATTAAAAATTTTAATTTTAATTCAAATAAAAAATATCATTTCAAATAACTTTCTCCATTTAAAATTAATTTTTAAAAAAATATTCCAAACAAAGGAAAAAAAACCTAAAAAATGCCATAAAAATAGATAAAAAGGGTAAAAATGGAAAAAAAATTAAAATTATAAATTTAAATTACAAAAAAATAAAACTTTTAATTTGAATTCTAAAAAAATTAAAAAAATAAAAAATACCATAAAAAAAGTGACAAAAATGGGGAAAAATGAAAAAAAAATAAAAATTATAATTTTAAATTAAAAAAATAAAAATTTTAACTTTAATTCAAATAAAAATTATCATTTCAATTTACTATTCTCATTTTAAATTAATTTTTTATTAAAAAATCAGAAAAAATAACTAAAAAAATAAAAAAATTTGAAAAAATTAATTTGAAATGTTATTTTTTATTTGAATTAAAATTATAATTTTTATTTTCTTAAATTTAAAATTATAATTTTTATTTTTTTTTCATTTCTTTCTCATTTTTTCTTTTTTATGGTATTTTTTTTTAATTTTTTAAGATATTTTTTTGGAATATTTTTTAAAAAAAATAATTTAAAATGGAGAAAGTAATTTGAAATAATATTTTTTATTTAAATTAAAATTAAAACTTTTATTTTTTTAAATTTAAAATTATAATTTTTATTTTTTTCTCATTTTTTTCTTCTTTTATGGTATTTTTTTTAAAAAATTAATTTGAAAAGGGGATTGTAATTTGAAATGATGATTTTTATTTGAATTAAAATTAAAATTTTTATTTTCTTAAACTTTAGAATTATAATTTTTATTTTGTTTCAATTTTTTTCTTTTTTTATCATATTTTTTATTTTTTTACACTAATTTTTTTAGATATTTTTTAAAAAGATAATTTGAAATGGGGATATTAATTTGAAATGATAATTTTTATTTGAATCAAAATTATAATTTATATTTTTTTAAAAATTTAAAATTATAATTTATTTATTTATTATTTTTTTTTGAGGAATTAATAATTAAACTTGTCACTTGAAATGATGTTTTCAAAAATATCATTTCAAATGTCATTTTCAAAAATACCATTTGAAATCGTGAGTTTATTTATTTATTTATTTATTTTTGTCGTCCACGTGAAAAAAGGATGGAAAAGGGGTGGTGACGTGGATACTGTAAAACGTCATTTTGAATGATATTTTATAGAATTTATATTAGTTTGATAAATAAGTTAAAAATTATATTATTTTTATAAATAATTTTTTTTAAAATTATTTAGGTAAAGTACTCAAATATAGCAAGTAGTTCGGAGTGCTTTACCTAAATAATTAAAAAATTATTTATAAAAATAATATAATTTTTAACTTATTTATTAAACTAATACAAATCTTATAAAATATCATTTAAAATGATATTTTATAGTATCTACGTCACCACCCCTTTTTCACCTTTTTTTTTACGTGGACGACGAAAAAACAATAAACTCACCATTTGAAATGACATTTTTGAAAACACCATTTGAAATGACGTTTTTAAAAATACCATTTCAAGTGATGAATTTAATTATTAATTCTTTAAAAAAAATAAAAAAAATAAAAAATTATAATTTTAAATTTTTTAAAAATAAAAATTATAATTTTAAATCAAATAAACATTATCATTTCAAATTAGTATCCCCATTTCAAATTATCTTTTTAAAAAAATATCTAAAAAAAAATTAGTGTAAAAAAAAATCATAAAAAAAATTGAGAAAAAATAAAAATTATAATTTTAAATTTTAAAAAAATAAAAATTTTAATTTTAATTCAAATAAAAATCATCATTTCAAATTACAATCCTCTTTTCAAATTAAATTTTTTAAAAAAATACCATAAAAGAAGAAAAAATAAGAAAAAAATAAAAATTATAATTTTAAATTTAAAAAAATAAAAATTTTAATTAAATTTAAATAAAAATATTATTTTAAATTACTTTACCCATTTTAAATTAATTTTTTAAAAAATATCCAAAAAAATTTCTTAAAAAATTAAAAAAATAAAAAATATCATAAAAAAAGAAAAAATGAGAAAGAAATGAGAAAAAATAAAAATTATAATTTTTAATTTAAAAAATAAAAATCTTAATTGTAATTCAAATAAAAAATATCATTTCAAATTACTTTCCTCATTTCAAATTAATTTCTTTAATTTTTTAAGTTATTTTTATGTAATTTTTTAATAAAAAAATTAACTTAAAATGGGGGTAGTAATTTGAAATGATAATTTTTATTTAAATTAAAATTAAAATTTTTATTTTTTTAATTTAAAATTATAATTTTTATTTTTTCCTATTTTTTTCCCTTTTTATCACTTTTTTATGGCATTTTTTATTTTTTTAATTTTTTGGAATCCAAATTAAAATTTTTATTTTTTTATAATTTAAAATTATAATTTTAACTTTTTCCCATTTTTACCCTTTTTATCTATTTTTATGTCATTTTTTTTAGGTATTTTTTTCCTTTGTTTGGAATATTTTTTTAAAAAAATTAATTTTAAATGAAGAAATTAATTTGAAATGATGCTTTTTATTTTTTAAATTTAAAATTATAATTTTTATTTTTTCCCATTTTTTCTCATTTTTTTCTTTTTATATTATTTTTTATTTTTTTTTAATTTTTTAATTTATTTTTTTGAGATATTTTTTTAAAAAATTAATTTGAAATGGGAAAAGTAATTTGAAATGATATTTTTTATTTTAATTAAAATTAAAATTTTTATTTTTTTAAATTTAAAATTATAATTTTTATTTTTTCTCATTTCTTTCTCATTTTTTCTTTTTTTATGGTATTTTTTATTTTTTTAATTTTTTAAGATATTTTTTTGGGATATTTTTTTAAAAAATTAATTTGAAATATAGAAAGTAATTTGAAATGATATTTTTTATTTAAATTAAAATTAAAATTTTTATATTTTTAAATTTAAAATTATAATTTTTATATTTTTCTCATATTTTCTTCTTTTATGGTATTTTTTAAAAAAATTAATTTGAAAAGGATATTGTAATTTGAAATGATGATTTTTATTTGAATTAAAATTAAAATTTTTATTTTTTTAAATTTAAAATTATAATTCTTATTTTTTTTAATTTTTTTATGGTATTTTTTATTTTTTTATGCTTATTTTTTTTCAGATTTTAAAAAAAAAGATATTTTGAAATGGGGATACTAATTTGAAATTATAATTTTTATTTAAATTAAAATTAAAATTTTTATTTTTTAAAAATTTAAAATTATAATTTTTTATTTTTTTTATTTTTTAAAAAATTAATAATTAAATTCGTCAAAATGATATTTTTAAAAATATCATTTCGAATGACGTTTTCAAAAACGTCATTTGAAATGGTGAGTTTATTTATTTATTTATTTATTTTCGTCGTCGACGTAAAAAAAAGATGAAAAAAAAGTGGTGACGTGGACACTATAAAACGTCATTTTGAATGGCGTTTTATAGAATTTGTATTAGTTTGATAAATAAATTAAAAATTATATTATTTTTATAAATAATTTTTTTAAAATTATTTAGGTAAAGCACTCAAGTAGTACGACTGGTTCAGGCAGTTCCTGGACACTTGTTAGGACTTGATTACTCTCCTATCGTGCAACCATCATATATTACCGATGAAAAGTTATTCTAAAATACTTCATCTAACTAAATGTTTAATCCAATATCCATTTCTATCATAGTATGTCCCTCAATTGTAATATACAAATTATAAATCAAATCTAACATATGAACAGTCCGGATTGGATAAATGATGGATTTTAATTGGCCAAAGAATTTATATCTTTTTTTTTTTTTTGGAATTTGAGTTGCACTCCTGTTCATAGTATGATACATGATTTATAGATTTCGCAATTCTTGCATGATTTCAGATCTTTTTCCCTCCATGCTATGTAAATCATGATGGAATATAAAGCACTGCCATGTAGCAGAAATAATCTGCACTTGAAACAAATTATAAAAGGCAGCACAAATCCAAGCTTATGCTGGCCATTTGGTATTGGTAGGCTGCGTATGGACCAGGCGTGTACAAACACCTTAAATGGATCCAAATTGATGGCCCAACCATAAATAATTATACAAAATCAGACCCTGGGTTTAGCGATTTGACATCATTAATGTTCGAATTGTCAAACTGGACAATCTTATTACTCAACAAACCCAAACTATGAGGAAACAGTTTCCTCACACATCCGAATACCTAAACAAACCATGCGAGGGATTAGTAATCGTTAATCCTCCGTCAACCAATAGGTTGACTCCACTCACGTACTTGGCCTCCTCGCTACCTAGAAACAGCACCGCCTCCGCCACGTCCTCCGCCTTCAGCCGCACCCCCTTGAGGATTGCATGCTCATGAAAGAACTCCTCCAGCTCCTCCACTCCCATGCCGAACCCCGCCGTCGTCATCGGCGTTGCCACCCCGTACGGCGACACGCAGTTCACCCGCACCCCGAACTGGCCGAGCTCCAACGCCGCGCTTCTCATCAGCCCCACCATCCCATGCTTCGAGCACGTGTACGCTGCTGACGCCATCCCCGGCACCACCGACGCCACGCTTGCCGTCATCACGATGCTTCCCCGGCGCGCCGGGATCATCACACGTGCGGCGTGCTTCGTCCCAAGGTAGCTTCCCACCAGATTAATCCCCACCACCCTTTCGAAGTCTGCCTTCTCGGATTTGCGTATCTGCATGCACAGCGAGCCGGCGATGCCGGCGTTGTTGAACATGATGTCGAGCTTGCCATGGCGGGAGACGGCGGCATCGACGGCATCTCGGACGTGAGACTCGTCGGTCATATCACAATGGATATAGGAGGCAACGGAGGAGCCGAGGGATTCACAGAAGGCTCGGCCCTTGTCGTCCTGGACATCGGCGATCATCACACGGGCGCCGTGGCGGGTGAAGATCTTGGCCGTGGCCTCACCGATGCCACTGGCGCCACCCGTGATCAGTGCCACCTTGCCTTCGAGACTGCATCAACTATTCAGCACATGACTTAGAGCTCAACTACAGGGTGCGCGACGGTAACAATCTAAAATGGATTTATTTTTATGATAAATATATTTTTTTAATTTTTTATGATATACATTTTTAAAAATTATTACATGATAAAACGGAGTTTAATGAACAACTGATTTATTTTCGTGTAACAAAATATCTATTTCTATTGAAAAAGGAGGATTAGAGTTAAGAATGGATTTGGATCCTCTATGATGCATGCTTTGCGCACAAAATCAGGTAATGTTGTATCACCTTACCGTGCCAAATATGATGCCGGACATAACAAGCAACATATTGACTACAGCAATGATTTATTTTAAAACTAAATGACCTATCACTTCATCCCTATCGATCCAACCTTGCATGGCTAGCTATCTAGGGTCCAAAACATGTAAGGAATTAATGAAACCAAAATACACGTCTCTCAACATAGGAAAAGAGAGACTAACAACAAATTCATAGGCTTTCAGGGTTAGGGATGTTGAAGATAAGACCAAATACTGTTGGAGCTAAAACCAAATGCCGTTGAAGTTGAAGATCAAATTTTAGATAATACTAGAATTTATTAAATTTGTTATTTTTAGTTTCTTATCCCGTTGGAGTTTGATGTATTCGAAGTTATCCAAGTGCATGACCCATGCTCTATAAAAAACCTGGCTATGACGTACTATATTGACAGAATTTTTGAGTAATTAATTCTTTCCACCTCAATCAAGTCTCTTCTCTATTCTATATTATTTTTTTATTTTTGCTCTTTAAAATACCGTCATAACAAGTGGTATTAGAGCGAGATTTCGGCAAAAGAGAAGAAGATGATGGCGGCAAACGGTGTTAGCGGATCTCAACCGTTTCTCCCTATATTCAAAGGGGTGAACTATGACTTCTGGTGCATCAAGATGAAGACGTTGTTGCGGCCACAAGATCTATGGGATCTTGTGGAAAGGAGATCTCTAGATGCTGGCTCAGATCATGCAAAAAAGGATGCAAAGGCATTTTTTATCATTCAGCAGACCGTCGATGAAGAAATTTTTTCTCATATTGTTGCAACTAAGAAAGCAAAGGAGGCATGGGACACACTACAAACTGAATATCTAAGTACTGCTAAAGTATTACGAGTCAAACTTCAGACTTTAAAAAGAAAATTTGAAACTATATTTATGCAAGAGAATGAGAGTATTCATTCCTTCTTTTCTAGAACTATGAAAGTAGTTACACAAATGCGTACTTATGGTTATGCTATTACTGATGAAATAGTTGTAGAAAAAATTTTACAGAGCTTCACACGTAAATGTAAGCATGTTGTTTCAGCAATAGAAGAGTCAAAAGATCTATCTAATTATTCATGTAGTGAATTACTTGGCTCTTTTTTGTCACATGAAGAGTGAATAAATAGGCCTCATAAAAATTTTGTTGAGAATATTTTTCAGACTCAATTGAATATTTCACAAGATACAGAAAAAAGTACTACAGATAATAGCCGGCAAGCATCATTATATCGAGGCCGTGGTAGAGGACATGGCCGTCGTGGTCGAGGATACAGAGGTGGAGGTGGATCTGGGTCGGTAGATCAACAAAGTGATGGTAGATCAAATAGATTCGAATGAGGTAACACTTACAAGAATATCCAATGTTATTACTGTAAGAAATATGGCCACACTGAAAGATATTGTCGACAAAAAAAGGAGAATAATATACCAGTTGATGTTAAGTGTGTAGAATCTGATGTTCTTTTTGCTTGTTATACTGTAAATAATTATTCAGAAAAAATTTGATATTTGGATAGTGGTTGCAGTACTCATATGACAGGAAGAGAAGATCTATTTATCGAGTTGGATAGATCAATCCAGAAGTCGATCAAAATGAAAGATGGTCATGTTCGTGAAGCATAAGGCAAAGGAGTAGTGAATGTAAATTTTTGTGGAATTACAAAAATATTAGATGTTCTTTATGTTCCTGGCTTAGATGCAAATTTATTTAGTGTTGGCCAATTTCTTATTTCTAGATATTCTTTGGTATTTGAAAATACTAAATGCCTCATTTATAGAGATAACAAGAAAATTGAATTACTTGCTGAGGTTCTTATGGCAAAAAACAAGAATTTTTCTATACATGTTGATTTCCAAAATCATGTTATGAAAGCAACTATTGATGAGAATTGGTTATGGCATGAAAGGTTTGGGCATTTAAGTTTTGACAGTTTGGAGCTACTATATAAGAAGAAGATGGTTGACGGTTTGCCACAAGTTGTATGTGATGAATCGCTCTGTGAAAGCTGTATAAGAGGGAAGCATCATCGAAACTCATTTTCGAAGAAAAGCTCATGGAAAGCAAAATGGCCACTAGCTTTGGTGCATGTAGATGTATGTGGCCCCTGCAAACCCTCTCGTTAAATAACAACTTTTATTTTGTGGTGTTTGTTGATGATTTTAGTCGGATGACATGGATTGATTTTATAAAACAAAAATCTGATGCTTTCCTAGCTTTCAAAAAATTTAAAAAAATGGTAGAAAGAGAATCAGGCTATAAGATAAAAACTCTCCGAACAAATAGAGGTGGTGAATTTATTTCTAATGAGTTTGAAGTTTTTTGTGAAGCAAATGAAATTCATAGGCAGTTGACCACCAGCTACACCCGTCAACAAAATGGGGTGGCAGATAGGAAAAATAGAAGTTTGGTGGAGATGGCAAAGAGCATGTTGAAGGCCAAACAACTATCAAATAAATTTTGGATAGAGGCAGTTTCTACAGCAGCCTACATTTTAAATCGGAGTCCTACATCATCCTTGGAGGATAGCACTCCGTATGAGGCATGGATAAAGCGAAAGCCAAAAGTAAAACATTTTAAAATTTTTAGTTCTATCGCTTATGTATATGTTCCATCTCAAAAGCGACAAAAGTTGGATGATAATTCTAAAAAAATGCATTTTTGTAGGATATAGTGATCAAAGTAAGGCATGCAGACTTTATAATCCCATTTCATATTCCTTGATAATTAGTCGTGATGTAATATTTGATGAACAAAATAGCTAGAAGTGGGATGAAGTTGTGCAGGATCATCTTATCGGATGGTTGATGAAGAGTCCTCTACCATCAATGAAATAGGAAGTGGAACTTCAAGCCCCACTCATACCTCACCAAGTTCATTAACAAGTTCATCTCCTGAACCATCTCCATCAAGGATGAGGTCGCTGCAAAAAATTTATAAAAGAACAGAAGTGTGTCAGTTCAGTTCTGCACTTGAGCCCGAAAATTTTGAAGATGCAGTAAAATCATCAGATTGGTGTAAAGCAATAGATGAAGAAATATCGGTACTGGAGCGAAATCAAACATGAAAGCTCATAGATCTACCTCCAAACAAAGAAGCAATTGACTTAAAGTGGATTTACAAAATCAAGTTCAAGCCCGATGGATCTGTTCAAAAATTAAAGGTAAGGATCGTTGCCAAAGGATATTTACAATGGGAAGATATTGATTTTTCTGAAACATTCGCTTTAGTAGCTTGTTTTGATACTATTAGAACAGTTTTAGCCCTAGTGGCTTAGCATAAATGGAAAGTTTTTCAATTTGATGTTAAATCCATATTCTTAAATGATTTTTTGCATGATGAAGTATATGTTAAGCAGCCTCAGGGTTATGAAATAAAAGGTATGGAGGATAAGGTGTACAAGCTCAAGAAGGCTTTGTATGGACTCAAACAGGCACCGCGGGTATAGTATAGTCGGATCGACACTCATTTTCTTCAAAATGGTTTTAATCGAAGTTTAAGCGAACCAACACTTCATGTGAAGACCCAAGGTATAGAAGCATTGATTGTTTGTCTCTATGTTGATGATTTAATATATGTTAGAAATTCTCAAAAGGTGATTGATGAATTTAAGTATCATATGTGTTGGATGAGTGCTGCAAAATTTTAGGAGTTAGTGATGCAGATTCACCCCACTTTGAGAAAAACTAACCCCATGTTTATTTCTATTATCCAGGTGGCAAATTATGAGTTTGTGTTTACTTAGTCTTTGCAAAAAAACTGGGCACAATCAGTCCATGATCTACCCATGTTCTTAGTTCTGTTTTCATCCTGTATGCCATGTTCTTCTTTATTTATAGCTCTGTAAAGCCTATTTAAAGGCAGTAGATGCTAATCAATGGAGGAGTTTATTTTTAGTGTATTCTCAATTCATCTTTATGCTCCAGCAAATCTATTTCCTCTTCCCTTTAGTTTTTTCACAGAATTTTGATGTATATGTGCATAAGTACTTGATTTCAGCAGCAAACTTGATCAAGCCCACCATTGCTTCAACTCCAATAGTGGTATCAGAGCCAGGTTGGAGATCATTAAAAGGAGAAGACTCAACGCAGAGGGCTTCCTAAGGCAAGGTGATTCTACAGAAATTTCTCTGGTAAAGTCTGCACACCATTTGTTTGTTGAAAAGTCTTTTAAAGTAAGACATGGCAAATACTAATGGTATGAATCCATTGATTCCTATTTTTAATGGGCAAGCATATGAATTCTGGAATATTAAGATGCGTCGGTTTTTCATTTCATTAGATTTGTGGGATATGGTTGAAAATGGTTATGCAGAGCCAACAGAAGAAGAGGGAAGATTGACTCCTGCTCAAAGGAATGAGCTCAAGAACAACAGAAAGAAGGATGCTAAGGCATTTGTAGCACTACAACAAGCAGTTACTGACTCCATCTTTTCAAGAATTGCTGGAGCGAGTTCAACAAAAGAAGTCTGGAATATATTGAAGAAGGAGTATCAAGGAACTGAAAAGGTAACTGCTGTAAAACTCCAAACTTTTCGACGTGAGTTTGAAAACCTAAGAATGAAGGATGGTGAATCTGTGGATGAATTTTCTTTAAAGGTTACTATTTTAATTGGTCAATTAAGATCCCTTGGAGAAGAAATTTTTGAACAAAAAGTATTGAGAAAGTGTTAAGAAGTTTGCCAACTAAGTTTGATAATATAGTTGTAGCTATTGAAGAAAGTAAGGATCTCTCTACTTATTCTCTCCCTTAACTAATAAGATCTTCGTTAGCTCATGAGGAAAGGCTCAACAGGTCTGCAGAGAAAAGTGTTGAACAGGCTCTTGCATCAAAGCTAGAAATTACAGAGAATGCTGGAAAAGCTAAGACATCTGAAACTCATACAAACAGAGGTCGTGGTAAAGGTTCCTACCATGGAAGAGGTGGTTACAGAGGAAGAAGTAGAGGAAGAGGTAGAGGAAGGTCTGGTTATGATCAAAGAGGCTATCACAATGAAAGAGGTAATTATCATGCTAATGTTCAATGCTATTTCTGTAAGAAGTATGATCATATAGAAAAAAATTGTTGGAAAAAGGCTGATCACCAAGCTAATATTAGTGAAGAGAAAGAAGTTGATAACAATATTTTTCTTACTTGTCTAAATGCAAAAGAGAGTATAGATGATGTTTGGCTACTGGACAGTGGATGCAGCAACCATATGATAGGTTTAAGGAGTCTCTTTAAAAGCATAGATGAATCAATGAATGTATAGGTTCAACTTGGTGATGGGAAGTACGTTCAAGCTGCTGGAAAAGGAATAATTATTGTGAAGACTAAATCAAGTAATGAGAAACAAATCTCAGATGTTCTTTACATTCCTGGTTTAGCTCATAATCTTCTAAGCATTGGATAATTAGCTCACAAAGGATATCTAGTTACATTCCATGGAAATACTTGTGAAATACTTGATCAGAAATCTGGCCTCACTATGATGACAATTGAAATGATAGCAAATAAGATGTTTCCTGTGAATTTCTCTTGTATTGATGATTATGCACTTATGGCTAGCTCTAAAACTGATTCTTGGTTATGGCATATGAGGTACGGTCATTTACATGTTAATGGCTTGAAGTTGCTAAAGCAGAAAAATATGGTTTATGGACTATCCAACATTGAGAATATTGATCATGCATGTGAAGGATGCATCTATGGGAAGCAACACAGAGCAAATTTTTCAATCAAGAAGTCTTGGAGAGCTAAGGCACCACTTGAGTTGGTCCATGCAGATATCTGTGGACCAATGAGAACTTCTTCATTAAGTGGCTGTAAGTACTTCCTCCTATTTGTTGATGATTTCAGCAGAATGAATTGGGTGTATTTCTTGAAGTTCAAATCTGAAGCTTTCTCTAAGTTTCTGCTATTTAAGAAGTTTATTGAGAAGCAGTCCGGCTATATCATTAAAACATTACGAACTGATAGAGGAGGAGAATTTCTTTCTAATCAATTTACTTCATATTGTCAAGCTCATGGTATTCACAGGCAATTAACAGCAAGCTACACACCCGAAAAGAACGGAGTGGCAGAGAGAAAGAACAGAACTATAGTTAAGATGACAAGGAGCATGCTGCAAGCAAAAGCTCTTCCAAATTCCTATTGGGTTGAAGGTGTTGCAACAGCAATTTATCTTTCGAACCGATCTCCAACAAAAGCTGTTCTAAATCAAACCCCATATGAAGCATGGAGTGGAAAAAAATCTCAAGTAAGTCACTTAAAAGTTTTCGGTTCAGTTGCATATGCTCATATCAGTCCTGATGATAGACATAAACTTGATAAGAAAAGTGTTAAATACATTTTTGTGGGATACAGTAATGAGACTAAGGGATACCGGTTATTTGATCCTATTGCTAAAAAGCTAATCATAAGTAGGGATGTTGTTTTTGATGAACATAGCTGCTATGAATTGAATAAAGTTGAGCAGAATTCTCCTAAGTTCATAGAAGTGGAGATGGAACTTAAAATAGAAAAACTCCCTACAATGACTACAAGTGGCAGTCCCTCTACTTCAAATTCAAGAAGTTCTCCCAGAGAGATGTAGCAATTAGAGAACATATACAGAACTTCTTCACAAAAGGTAAGATCATTAAGAGAAATTTATGAAAGTTGTGATTTTGCACTTGCTTTATTAGAACCATCATGTTTTGAAGAAGCCAATCAAAAGGAGGAATGGAGAACAACAATGAATGAGGAAATGACAGCCATAGAGAAGAACCAAACATGGGAATTAGTAGACTTATCGAAAGATAAAGATGTAATTGGCTTGAAGTGGATCTTCAAGACAAAGTATGGGGCAGATGAAAGAGTGCAAAGGCATAAAGCCAGATTGGTCGCAAAAGGCTATTCACAGCTACTAGGTATTGATTTTAATGAAACATTCTCACATGTTGTAAGATTTGAAACTGTTAGGACTGTTTTGGCTTATGCTGCACAAATGAAATGGCTAGTGTACCAATTTGATGTAAAATCTTCCTTTTTAAATGGTATTCTTGAAGAAACAATCTTTCTAGAGCAGTCAGAAGGGTTTGTGATTGCAGGTACGGAAGAGAAAGTATATAAGTTGAGAAAGGTATTGTACGGGCTAAAACAAGCGCCAAGAGCATGGTACAGCTGGATTGATACCTTCTTTCAGCAAGATGGATTCCAAAGAAATGTAAATGAACCCACTCTCTACATCAAAGTGAGAGGTAAAGAATTTCTTGTTGTTTGCTTGTATGTTGATGATATGATCTATTCGGGTTCATCATATACTCTTGTAGAAGAATTCAAGGAAAGAATGATGAAGGAATTTGAGATGACTGATTTAGGACTATTGCACTATTTTTTGGGTCTTCAAATTTGTCAATCAGAAAATGAAAATTTTCTTTCACAAGAAAAATATGCTTACAATATGTTAAAAAAGTTTAACATACAGAATTGCAAAGGTTGCAGCACACCAATCAATGCAAATGAGAAACTCAGACTAGATGATGGAACTGAGAAAGTTAATGAAGTATATTTCAAGAAGGTAGTTGGAGGATTGATGTATTTGACACACTCTCGGCCTGATATCATGTTTTCAGTCAATTTGATCTCCAGATTCATACATAGTCCGTCCAAGCATCATTTGGGAGTGGCAAAATGAATCCTCAGATATATACATGAGACAATTGATTATGGAATTTGATACTCTCCTGTAACTAACTTTGAACTTGTTGGTTTTACTGATAGTGACTGGGCAGGTTCATTCGATGATAGAAGGAGCACTACAGGCAACTGTTTCAGCCTCGGATGTGGAGTAATATCCTGGTTGACAAGAAAGCAAGACACCGTGGCATTATCTTCATCAGAAGCAGAATACATAGCTGCGGCATCAGCAACATGTCAAGCAATTTGGCTACGAAGGATCCTTGAAGATATTCATCAAGATCAAAAGCAAGCTACCACAATCTTCTGCGACAACAAGTCAACTATCTTGATGACAAAAAAACCCAGTCTTCTATGGGCGATCAAAGCATATAGGAATTCGTTCTCACTTCATCAGAGAAGCTATAGCTGAAGGCACTGTAAAGCTCCAGCACTGCTCAACACATGAACAGGTTGCCGACATTCTGACCAAGCCACTACCATATGACAAGTTCGTCTACCTAAGGAAGAAGCTTGGCGTGACTGATTTTGCATCAAGGGGGGATGTTGGATGAGTGCTGCAAAATTTCAGGAGTTAGTTATGCAGATTCACCCCACTTTGAGAAGAATTAACTCCATGTTTATTTCTGTTATCCAGGTGGCAAATTATGAGTTTGTGTTTACTTAGTCTTTGCAAAAAAATTGGGCACAATCAGTCCATGATCTACCCATGTTCTTAGTTCTGTTTTCATCCTGTATGCTATGTTCTTCTTTATTTATAGCTCTGTAAAGCCTATTTAAAGGCAGTAGATGTTAATCAATGGGGGAGTTTATTTTTTGTGTATTCTCAATTCACCTTTATGCTCCAGCAAATCTATTTCCTCTTTCCTTTAGTTTTTTCATAGAATTCTGATGTATATGTGCAGAAGTGCTTGATTTCAGCAGCAAACTTGATCAAGCCCACCATTGCTTCAGCTCCAACAATATTATGCAAGAATTTAAAGTGACTGATCTTAATTTGATGAACTATTTTTTGGGCCTTGAGGTGACACACTCGGACAAAAGAACTTTTATTTCATAAAAAAAGTACATATCTGGCTTACTTGATAGGTTTGGTTTGAAGGATTGTAATTCAGTGGCAAACCCTATGAAAACTAATGTGAAGCTTTCAATTGATGATGGTACTGAATACAGAAGTTTAATTGGAAGTTTGTTATATGTGACACACATGAGATCGGATATTCTGCAAGCAACAAGTATACTTTCTTGGTTCATGCAAAATTCGAGTAAAATCCATATGGGTGCTGCAAAACGGATCCTTCGATACCTAAAAAAGACTAGTGGCCATGGATTATGGTTTACAAATTCTGATATTTTTTTTTTTGATTTTTCTGATAGTGATTAGACAGGTTCTATCGACGATCGATAAAGCACAAGTGGATATGTATTCAAGTTTGGTTCAAGTACAGTATGTTGGTTCTCAAAAAAACAGCACACAACGGCATTATCATCTTCTGAGGCCGAGTATATTATTGTCACCAATGCGGCTTGCAAAGCAATTTGGTTGCGATGGATTCAACATGACTTGAAGCAGAACCTGA
This sequence comes from Elaeis guineensis, assembly GCF_000442705.2. Taxonomy (NCBI): domain Eukaryota; kingdom Viridiplantae; phylum Streptophyta; class Magnoliopsida; order Arecales; family Arecaceae; genus Elaeis; species Elaeis guineensis. Next base: position 91,835,023 of record NC_026001.2, on the reverse strand, counting down.
AGGACCCGACGATCATTTACTGTGACAACCAATCTACAATCGCCATGATGAAGAATTCAGTGCATCATAATCGCACCGAGCACATTGATATCCGTCACTATTTTATTCGAGACCAAGTGACAAACAACAATATCATGTTGAAGTATTGCTCAACTCAGAAGCAGCTTGCAGATATTTTTATCAAGCCATTACCACTAGAAAAATTCATTTGGTATCGTAAAGAAGTTGGAGTCGTAGAATTTGATCTTCTGGGGGTGTGTTGAAAATGAGACCAAATACTATTGGAGCTAAAACCAAATGCCGTTGATGTTGAAGATCAAATTTCAGATAATACTAAAATTTGTTGAATTTATTATTTTTAGTTTTGAGTTTGATGTATTCGAAGTTATCCAAGTACATGACCCATGCTCTATAAAAAGCCTGGCTATGACGTACTGTATTGACAGAACTTTTGAATAATTAATTCTTTCCACCTAAATCAAGTCCCTTCTCTATTCTATATTGTTTTTTTGTTTTTGCTCTTTAAAATGCCGCCATAACAAGGGAATGGGTTGTATCTTTTGTTCGAAAGAGAGATTCATCTTCCTTTGTGCGAATCCACTATTCGATCAACCACTGCATCAATCTCAATGCAAATTGATATCCTTCATTCATCTACTTGTAGAGATCTCAAATTGAGCAATGGATGATCCAATGGTGGATTCACGGGAAGGAAGGGGAATCAATCTTCCACCTGAAAGATATGTGCATGAGTCCTTCTACTGCTATTACATAAAATATTCCAATCCTTCATTGAGGAAAGAAGTTCTAGAGAACGGCAAGAAAAGACTTTTTCCATAAGAAATCTGATGGTTTTTCTCATTCTAAATCACCCAACAAAGATCTAGGACCACTTGGTATTAGTTCCCTCTTGATTTTAGCTCTTCTCAAGTCAGTCCACAAGGATGAAGCTAAGTGAAAAAATATTTCTTGATATCAAGTCTTTCTTTAATTACTCTTGATAATCCTCTAATAAAGTGACAGAAAATGAACAAATGTTGAGAGATCATGACCTAATTGCCATTAAGAACACACTCTCCACATACAACAACAAACCTTTTTGGACTGTGGGATCTTTTATGGATACCATGCAGGATATTAGAATACAAAAAAAAATATAAAGATAATTAATAAAGATTAAGGCATACCTTGAGATTCCTAATGCTAAAATTTTCTTTGAGTACATGTAAGCTAAATTTTTCCACATATACATGTTAGGCTATCAATTTAGACCATCCAAGAGTCACCATTGATACTTTAGTACGTGCTGCTCTTTGAGCTTTTGCATAAGTTTTAAGACCGGCTTTTTCTTTAGAATCCTAGTTTTAGGTACTGGGCAAAGAACCACGTTAGATGCAGTGTCTTTATAGCTAAATTATACAACTCTATTGTATTGTTGATGTGCAACTGTCTTTGTAACTATATTCTCAGCATACAAATCTCATTGACTATATTCTCATATTCTGTAGAATATATACTGCAATTGTTTATTTCTTAAGCATACCAGTTGTTCAAATCCGACGGTTATGATGCAGTGGTCCAAGTTTGAAATGTATACTACAATTATTATTTTCTATTATAAAAACACAGAAAGATAAATCTAAAAGCATATATGGATTGTTCCAATTGGAGGGATGTGATGATACAATGGTCCTCACCACTGGTGAAAAAAATTTGTTGGAAAAGAATTCCAAATGAGAGTCTTAAAGAGGAAGGAGAGAGGGATCAGATACAGATTACAATAATTGAGGGCAATCCTCTTGAAAATGAAAATTTAAAGGCCTTCAAATTTATCTAAATCTTGTGTGATCATTCGATGGCTGTGATTCTACATCTGGGGGAGTCGGTTTCTATCCACCTTAAGAAAACCTCACACATGGTGGGTGACACATGGAAAGGAATTGGGTGATTGTTGGGAACCAATTTATTGTCGGCAAGAGCCAATAAGGGAGTCATGGTGTTCAAGCCTCGACCACGATCTATTGTGATCACCTTGTCATGTCCAACAATTTACTCTCCACGTTCTACCTCTAGGGTCTCAGTTTTTGGAATAAAATTCTTGTAGGACGGGCATGGGAGAAAGAAATATGGAGTGGACTTCTATTTTGCTATATTTCCCCCAATACTCATCTCAAAGAAGTAATCTAAAAATCAAAGATTCTCCTAGGAGGAAAAAAGAGAGTTTGTTGAGTGATCAGAAAGGTAAAGGTAAAGCGAAGGCTTCAGCCAAACCTTTCTCGAAGCATGTTTCGATGCCAGAGAGGGTCGAGATGGAGAGGGCTACAACGGATGATATTGCTACTCTATAGGAGAAGTTCGCAATATGATTGTCTTCATCGATGAAGAACTGCAATGAACCTCTCATCGATGCAAGTCGGCTCTTGTTGGTAAAAATCTAGGCAAAGGTCTTTCAACTGATTTTGTGTAAAAGGAAATGAGAATGCAGTGGAATGTGGAAGGTGACTTCCACATTCTACCACTTGCAAAAGGGTTCCTGTTGTTGTCCTTTCCTTAGAGGAGGTCAAGGCTAGAGTTCTAGAGCAAGATCCATGGTCACTCACTAGCCAGATCCTAGCCTTGGAACCATGGTGTCCCATATTCAAGCCAACATGTGATGCTATCAAGTATGCCAATGTCTAGTTAAGACTACCAGAGCTGCCGTTAGCTGTATAGGACAAGGATATAATCATGAAGATCACCACTTTAGCAGGCACGCCACCGTTCCATAATGACTTCATGGCATCCTCCACTTGTTTGGGTTTTGCTAGGGTTTATGTGAAGCTGGATCTTGCCAAGAGCATCTATTCTGGTACTTGCATTAGCATTCAACATGAGGTTCTCTGGTAGAAGTTTTGTTAAGATTTAACATCATGAGATTCAGCCTACATTGAGCCCACAGCGAGGTTCGTGGCGAAAAATGAAGTCCAACAAGACCAAGATCATCCAAAACGGAGCTCGGACGGAGAAGATACGAGTTTTTGAAGTCGGCACGAGATCCGAGGCGGCGGGCCAGCGGAGTGGTGGCGGCGCGGCCGTAGGCGGTGGCGGACGGCCCAAGCGGGGCCAACGCACGGGATGCATGACCCAAGTGCGCAGCCTAGGTGGCAAGCTGCCCAGTCGGGCGCGCGGCCCAGCCCGTGCGTGGGCCAGCGCGCGGGTGCCTGGGCCTGTACCCCGATCCACCATGGATCGGGCGGTCCATGGCGGACCGCGTGGACCGTATTTCCCACACATTTTTCACGGTCCATGATACTATTCCGTGGACCGGTCGCGATCGGACGGCCCAGAGAGTTTTTGATCTTGATTCGACGGTCCAGAGACTTGATTTGGGTTGATTAAGGAGTCCTAAACCTAATTTAAGTCATGTTTAACCCTTTAAAAGGGCTTGTGAGGCACAAAAAGATGGTGTGGTCTTCTGGTTTTGCCGCAAACACCATACGGAGGAACCCGAGAGAAGAGAGAGTGGCGGAAGCGCTGAGAGAGAAGGAGCAGGAGGCTTCTGGACAGCGGACGTCAGGCACTTCAAGAGTTCAGGGGGTCTTCCAAGAGAGAGAGCTTTTGAGAGAAAAACTTCTAGTGAGAGAGAATTGGGTGTACAAGGGTTGAGGGTGAGGTCTCCTCTTGTAAAATTTCTTTTTCATAGTGAAGTTTGCATGTCCTGTGGAGGCGAGCCCTTTTGTGGCTGATCCATGTATTTTGATTATTTTTGTTTTATTTCTTCTTTCTTCCTGCTGCATCGCGTGGTACCGAAAAGGTCTTGGAAGGTGGTATCCTGGCCAGACACCCACTCAACAAGTGGTATCAGAGCAAGATGGTACAAGGACGCAGATTGCAGTGGTGGTGAGCAAGACTGAAGATGGAGAAGACAGGAACGATCAAGATGGAGATCAACAAGTTTGATGGTAAGAGCAATTTCTCCTTGTGGCAGGCAAGGGTGAAGGACGTGTTCATCCAATAGGGGTTGATCGATGCTCTCTTGTGTGATGAGAAGCCGATCACCATGGAGGTGCGGGATTGAAAATGACTACAGATGCAGGCGGTGAGTACCATCCGCATGTATCTGGTGGATGAGGTGGTGATCCATGTGCTGAGTGAGACTTTCCCGACAGTGTTGTGGTCGAAGCTCGAGGAGTTGTACATGGCGAAGTCTCTCACCAACACTCTTTTCCTCTGGAGGCAGTTTTACCAACTGTGGATGACTGAGGGACAGAGCGTGTAGGAGTATCTCAGCCACTTTTAGAAGATCCTCACCGATCTCCTCAGCGTTGGTGAGAATGTTGAGGAGAAGACCAGGGCACTGATTTTGCTAGCGTCGCTTCCATCTTCGTACGAGTTTTTGGTGACTGCTCTTCTAGTGGGGAAGAGCACTATCAAAATGGACGAGGCCACCGCGGTGATACTCTAGAACGAGGTTCTCAGGAGGGAGAACCCAGCTTCGAGCTCAAGTGACGGTAGCTCAGCTTTGGTGACTTCTGGAGGAGCAGGAGGCGGTAGACGGAGCAATAGGAGATCGCAACGAAGGCGATCCAAGTCCAGGAGGGACTTGAGCAAAACTAGGTGTTACCGGTATGAGGAGTTGGGGCATCTAGCCAGAGATTGTCCTTAATTCAAAAATCGGACAGTGGCTGCTATAGCGACGGCCGACAGCGATTCAGATGGAGATATCCTGGAGATATCTAATGAGGTATCTACTTCTTCCCAGCAGTGGATATTAGATTCTGCATGCCCCTATCATGTATGTTGCAGAGAAGAGCAGTTTGACTCTCTGGAGAACAATGAGGGCACTGTATATCTGCCGGATGGATCGAGCTGTGCGATCAGAGGCATTGGGACGATCAGCTGGAGGACACATGACGGTGCAGTGAGGAGATTGGGGGAGGTTCGATACACACTCAATTTCAGACAGAATCTTATCTCACTTAGCAGACTGGATTCGAGAGGCTACAGGATGGTAGCTGGTGGAAGAATCCTGAGGGTGCTACGCGACGATAGAATTATGCTGGAGAAAAAGAAGGAGAGTAGAGGACATTATTACCTAGCGGGGAGCCCAGTGCGAGGTGGAGCTTCAGAAGCCAGGTGGAGCCCAAAGCGAGGTGGAGCTCTAGGAGGTGGATCGGGCACAAGACAGGAGACTCGGGAGGACGAGAGGCGACATCGCAAGGTGAGATTCCTATTGCCACAAGACGATGCCTCGAGCAGGTCTCAGGTCAAGAGGAGTACAGCATACGACGGAGATGGGATCGAGTAGTCTGGCTTGACTCCCATGTTTGCCCATCCATGATCAGCAGGCAATTGCCCCAAGGCATGGGGACGAGGAGATCCAGAGGCTCTCAGAGTTTGGAGGAGGCCGAATATCGAGTCGAAGTGGAGATTGTTAGGATTTGATGTCTCAAGATTCAGCCCACATTGAGCCCACAGCGAGGTTCGCGACGAAAAATAGAGTCCAATGAGATCAAGATCACCCAAAACGGAGCTCGGACGGAGAAGATGCGAGCTTTTGAAGTCGGCACGAGATCCAAGGCGATGGAGGACCGCCAGCGGCCGGCGGCGCGGCGGAGCGGCGGTGGCACGCGGCCTAGGCGGGGCCAACGCGTGGGACGCATGACCCAGGCGGGCAGGCTGCCCAGCCGAGCGCGCAGCCCAGGCGGGCGCGCGGCCCAGCCCGTGCGCGGGTGCGGCCCAGGCCGGCGCGCGCGGGCCGGCCCAGGCCCAGGCGCCCTGCCTGGGCCTGTACCCCGGTCCACCATGGACCGGACGGTCCATGGCATACCGCATAGAGCGCATGGGCATTTTTCACGTGTTTCTCACGGTCTACGGCACTATTCCATAGACTGGTCACGATCGGATGGCCCAAGGAGTTTTCGGTCTTGATCCAATAGTTCAAAGACTTGATTTAGGTTGATTAAGGAGTCCTAAACCTAATCTAAGTCATGTTTAACCCTTTAAAAGGGCCTGTGAGGCACAGAAAGGTGGTGTGGTCTTCTGGTTTTGCCGCAAACACCGTACGGAGGAACCCGAGAGAAGAGAGAGAGGTGAAAGCGTTGAGAGAGAAGGAGCAGGAGGCTCCTGGACAGCGGATGCCAGGCACTTCAGGGGTTCAGGGGGTCTTCTAAGAGAGAGAAAGCTTTTGAGAGGGAAACTTCTAGTGAGAAAGAATTGGATGTACAAGGGTTGAGGGTGAGGTCTTTTCTTGTAAATTTTTTTTTCATAGTGAAATTTGCATGCTCCGTGGAGGCGAGTCCTTTTGTGACTGATCCATGTATTTTGATTGTTTTTGTTTTGTTTATTTTTTCTTCCTGCTGCATTAGGTGGTACCGAAAAAATCTTAGAATATGGTGTCCTGGCCAGACATCTACCCAACAAGTTCATATATGAGGACTAACCTGACATTTGTTACGGATGTAGGGTGATCGATCTTGCTTTGGAATGCTGCTTCTCATGCAAAGGTAAATTGGATGTGTCCACTAAGTAGCTCTATGGACCATGGATACATACTGCTCGAGTGTCGATCTAAGTGGGATGAGGGAACAAGGATTGCAGGTCCCCTCCTTTAGATACCTCTCAATATATCTACAACTCCAGCTTGGCCTTTCCCAAAGAAGGTTGCTTTCAAAAGGACAACAGCTCAACCTAAGTCACTCAAAAAACAGCGAGGTCAAGCAGTTGCTGGTTCCAAGTTCGCGTCTCTGGACACTGATGATTGCCTAAACCCACCAGCAAGTTCTCTAATGAAAGTTCAGCAGGCAAAGCCACAACACAAGTAGGAACAGGGAGCGGGCTAAATCAAGGAAACAGGAAAGCGTTCACCACCCAAACCGTAGGGTTCTACTAATCACCACCACAAACAAAAGTCATTGTTAAAGATGAGTTCAGTAGAGGGCAGTCCGAAGAGAAGCCACTATAAGAAAATAGATTATTAGTGATGGCTAACTACCATCGCTAATAGCAAGATTACTGTCGCTAATACTATTAGCGATGGACTTTCATCGCTACAATTTCATCAAAAATATCGTTGTTGCTAATTATCATTAGTATTAGCGACGGATTTTCACCGCTACAATTTCGTCAGAAATATTATCGTTACTAATTATCATTATTAGTGATGGCAGATATCCCATCGTTAATAATGATAATTAGTGACGATATTACGACAAAAAAGTCATCACTAATAATTCAAATTTTTTTATTAATTAAAATTTAAAAAACTATTAGTGATGGTAATATCATCGCTAACGCCGTCGCTAATAGTTTTTTAATTTTTTTGAAGAACTATTAGCAAGACATTTGCATCGCTAATACCATCGCTAATAATTTTTTATTTTTTTTAAAAATTTATAATTAAATATTTTAAAATTATTTTAATCATAATAATAAGAAATAATAGTTTTTAAAATCTGTTATAAATAAAATAATAATTATTTACCACTGTAAATATAAAATTAATTATATTATATTAAAAATATAAATTATATAATTTTATAAATTTATACTGCTTTATAAGTATCAAAATTAATTACATATCTAAAAAAAATCATGTGAGATCCTCCTTATCATCCTCGTCATTTTTCTCCTGTTCCTATACGTCCTCTCTAGTAACTAGTGGATGAGAGCCGGATGTCCCAGTATTATGTAATAAAAAAAATAAAATTTTGATATGAAAATGTATATGTCGATACGGAGACATATATTTCGATATACTACTTCGATTCTCGAATAGATTGTTCATGCATATTCTATTCGATGATATGGAGATATAGACACCTCTGATCCATCGATTGGATAGTTAGATTAAATTTTTATCTTCTAAATCTCTTTTTCAGACTCAAGCCTAAATATGTGAAGCTTCTAAATATAATAATTTAAAATAAGTAAAAAAAATTATAGCTAGACTTACCTACTGTGATGGCTGTGACAATGAGTCCAGCTGATCATGCAGATACGAGTTTCGAAGAATTTTAATGACTGTATCACGGACAGTATCTTGAAAGCTCTGAGGTCGCTGGCTCCAAAGCTTCTGCATGACCTCCTTCACATGTGCATCACCCCATGTCTGGGTCGTCGAGGCTTGAGAGGAGGAGTATTGAGTTGTTGGAGGGTCGAACTTATGGCTCAATCCTATGACTCGACTCCTACTCACCACTTTGGTGGCCCTGAGCTATCCCTTGAGATCAAAGAGGGGCTGAGCGGATGGGTCCTTACTATGCCGCAATACGAGATACTCCGTATAATCCATCTATAAAATTTAGAAATTCATCATTGCATACATATCAGTATATATAAAAGTTTAATAAATAATTTTTTAAGTTTGTTACCACAATCTATCAAGATCTAGGATTAAAGTAATCACCAATCCTCCTAGACTGGTATGTGGCTTTCCATATCTGTAGCTGCACTGGTGTACAATCCAATTTCCATATCTTCAATAAATAAATAATAAAATTAAATTAATTAAAACATACATACGATCAATTCAATATGAAATTAATTTAAGTGTAGAATTTTTATCAATCTATTGGCCACAACATATGTGCCAACGGAGCCGCCAGTGTGCTTGATCAGATGCTGATAGGTGGATCGATTCTGTTGTGCCCTCGACTACCTACTAGAGTACTTCTCAGTTCTCCACTGATCGTAGAGTGCCTCTTATATGTCCGCCTACATCTAGTGATCTATGTAAGACTTCCAATCCAATGGTGATTCCAAACTGGAGGGCTCTATGACAGATTACCAAAGGCTGTACAGCCCATTCTGGAACCTCTACGTGGCTATTTCCTCGAAAGTCTAACGGTCAGCCTCCCATCCTGAGGAGTTTTAAATCGATAGTACCCCTATAAGTAGAAACAACTGTGTATTAATAAATAGAATACAAACCTATCATGAATTTAAAAATTAAATATCTTTGACTTATCAGGGACATCTCCCAAGCTGCATCATGAGCCTCAGATGGCCAACTGGAGAACTCATTCACCGACGCTGGCATCCATCATCGAATGATCTTGATAACTACACAAGGCACCCCAAGCTCTATAAATATGTTGCAAATTTGATTTTGAATAATAAATGTTAGTTTTTAAAATGACTAAATTTTAAATATATTCAGTAAAAATATAGTACTTACGAGCGGTTCTGAACATGAATGAGCTCTCTATCCTCATGTTGAGTCAGAGGTGCCGCGAGCTGGATGTTGGATGTATGATCTGAAAAGTCAATTATTGACTGATACATCGTATTAATTTCAGAATATATTTTTATACTTAATTTATTAAAATTAATAAAATAGATAATTCTTATCATTCTAGAGTAACGTGTTCTAGAATCGTCCAAGGAGTTAATGATCAATGACATATATTTTTAAAAATTAAGAATTTGAGATATGTGTTATTATAGATTAACTCCTGAATTACTCTCGATTGTTGAATTATCATGAGAACAATGATTAATCTATCAAGATCAGTGTATGGATCGCTTCTCTTTGGGTAGATGGATCTTAAGTCTACAGTGTGGAGATACTAAAGCGAGAGTACAGATGGTTGTTAGAAAATAATGGTACTGAGTATGATCAATAATGAGAAGTCACTTGGATGTCTTCTCACTCATTAGTGACTATCTCGATACTGTAGTTGTGTGAGTAGTTCTTAAACCTGTGGTGCTTTGGCTGCTCATAGTTGGGTTGCTGTAGTTTGTCAAAATATAAACATGATCCTTAGCTATTCGGGACTTTACAATATTTGTTGGCTACAGTAGGTTCGCTGTAGGAGTAGGGTGTGCACTTATAAGAGATCTATTAGTTTTAGTAGTTGAAGAGTAGTCCTATACGACCTAAGAGACTGAGTCTTTAAGTCTGTGGCCATAATATTATGATAATTAAAAAAAATTTTTATGGGATTCATGATTGGACTCAAGCTAATTAAGTCTTGCATATAACGGATGCTTAAAATTTGATGAATTTTTATGACCTGCATCATGTTGGGACTCTTGATAGAAGAACTCGGTCACATGGTAACTATACCTAGGGGTTCATATTTTTATTCTACTAGATTGTCACTACATACTGCTAAGCATCACTAGTAGATTATGAGAACTCACTAGGATCATTTTTGGATCAACAATCTTTGTTGGGGTGAGTTGGAATTGTTCTAGCCTATCAGAAGTAGTTTCAATGATACTATAATGAAGATCATGGTTTGTCTCACTACCAAATAGAATAGAATCTGAGGGATCACATATAAAAGGAGCTTGATCTGATCAATAACTTGGATCATAATCAAAATATCAATTAGATTGATAGTTTGAATTAAGAAACTGCTAATTATGTAAGGATTACATATTTAGTAACTACTAATTATTAGCAAAGAGACTTAATTGCAAATGTTACAATATAATTGAACTTAATTAAATTATGTATCAAGCTCTAATTAATTTAAATTAGATTTAATTTAATTAGATTTGACTTAATTTGAGGCTAATTGAGTTTTATAATCTAAGTAGGATTTAGATTCAAAGCCTAATAGGATTTTCTATTAGGTTTGAGAGCTTTTCGAATTTAATTCGTATTGAGTTTGAATTGGATTTGAATCAAAGTCAAATTTAAATATAATTTAATTAGAAAGCCAAATCCCCTTTTATTAGGCTTCTCTCTCTTCTTTCATATGGAAAGAAAGAGGACGTGCGTCTTCCTTGCATGCGTGAAAGGAGAGGAGCGCCAATGATGTGGCGCCCCTTCTTTCCAGGTCTCTCTCTCTCTCTTTTTGGACTCTATTTTCTTTTGAATTTGATCCAAATAAGGAAGATAATCCTATCCTTATTTGAAGGGGCATTGAGAGGTTATTTTGTGTGATAAAAAATAAAAAAAAGGGGTGAAGGCATGCGTGAAGTACATGAGGCGCTCCTTCCTTGCCACAAGACCTCATCTCCACACCCCCTTCTCCCTTCCCTCCCTTCTTCCTCTTCACGCTCCACCTCTTCCTTAGATTAGATTTGATCTAGAGAGAGATTAGAGCAAGAAAAAAATGGAAGAGAAAGGTTCTCATCCCTTCTTGGCATCCTAGAAGACATCTCCCTTGATTTAGTGCGAAGAGTTCGCATAAGGATCTTCTCCTTCTAGATCTTAAAGGAAAAGTCTAAATCCAAGCTAAGAAGTGAGGCCTACAAGGTGCTAATACTCTGATGGCCTCGATGTTTTGATCAGATCATCTCCGTATAGATATCAGTAGAGACTGGGTGCTTGCGTGGCTACGACAGAAATTCGAGACATCCAACAGATCCGATCTGACAAGAAGGAAAAGCATTTCAAATAGACGATCTGATCATCGATTCTTCTTTTGTTTTCATTTTAGATCTAAAATATTTATTTTATATCATGCTTAGAAAGATCCCTAGGTGATTGTAGGATTATATCCAAGTATATATTAGATTAAAATCATTTTAATCTTACTCTTCTGCTGCATACTTTCATGAGATGAAAAAGAAATTCTGCATGCTGTTAATCACCTAGAACTCCAATAGTGGTATTAGAGCTAGGATTTCTAACATACATGAAATAAGTTTCAGATCTAATTTTCTTTCAGATCTGAAAGTAAAATTGATGAATATCAACTTTGTGCTAAAATAAGATTATCCTGGTATAAGTTTTATCCCTTATACTACAAAGGCTATTTTAGCATAAGATTGATTGATTTTGAAAATAATTTTCAAAATAAGTTAATCAATAAACTTTAGATCTAAAAATTCATATATGAGATATGTCATATTCTTTATTAGATTTGAAATTAAAATGATTAAAATTTGCATCGATCTGTAAAGGTTGTCCTAGTATAAGGTTTACCCCTTATACTATAAAGGTCGTCCTATTACGATGTGAACGGGATTTTTGAAAATTATTTTTAAATTATTTTAATCATTAATTTAGATCTGATTTGTATATATGTGATATGTACTTAGTTATTTTTAGATCTAATTTTTCATATATGTGATATGTGATAGTTAATTTTTAGACTTAAAATAACTATATATGTGATATATGACTTTAGATTTAGATCTAAAATTATTTCAAGATCATAAGCTATTAATTCATGCACTTAAACATAATCTAAAAATTATTTTTTAAAATCTAATTTTTAAGTTGAGCATGAGAGTATGGATAGAACAATTAGGTCTAATGATTAGACTATAATTAGAATTTTTGATTAGATCATGTTAGAACTCTCATCGATTTTGAGTAGTTGATCGAATATAATCAATAGTTGATTAAGATTAGATCAAAAGAGCTCAACATCGAGTTTAGTTGTAGTTAATCGCATCGATTCACATTTGATGTGAGTTGATTAACTCAAGACCTAATTTGACTCAATAGATCGAGCCTGAGTAGCTAGACTGATCCATTTAATTCTAATTGATCAATTGGTGTCTAAGATAAGTCTCAACTGATGATTTTTAATTAAGAGCATACTTATCTGATCATTTCGATAGTGTCTAAGATAAGCATCGATTACCCTCTCACCGATCTCACTTATCTGTTCAATTTGGTCTATTATATTTTGAATTAGATTGCTGAGTCATTCATGTTTACTCATGTTGACTAAATTAATCAAATATGAGATGTGCTAAACTAAACTAGGTTAATTAGACATGAGATGTGTGAACTAAACTAGATTAATCAGACATTAGATGTGCTGATCTAAATCAGATTAGTCAGACATGAGATGTGCTAACCTGAACCAGACCAGTCATTTATATGAGATGTATGTGACTCTATCAAAGAGACCTAAATCAAATCTCCTTGCATATATTAAGTCTAGCGGTCTTCTATTATTGTAGGAGTGCGGACATCTTACTGGTGTTGATTGTTTTCGATTGGTTATAGTGATTCTATTACACCGGAAAGACGCAACCATTCTATTAGTATGAGATGTTGCTAGGTAAAGATGGGGTTGGACCTAATAATTGAGCACAGTGAGAGACCTAATGATGGCTTTACTTATGTATTGAATGGTGGGTTGGACTTAATTAAGGATTGGACCAATAACCAGACACGATGAGGCTTCATGACTTAGAGATCAATCGCTGCAACATGCTTGAGAAGTATTGAACAATAGTTGTCCATTCACTGATATAGTGTGGCCCAATAATCGAGCACGATGAGGTGCATGCATATTGGTGGGACCACAGTATCCACTAGGAACTCGAGTTGCGTAGGGGTTTTTGCATATCTATGGAGGAGTGTGAGAGATCCGAGAAAATAGTGAAAATTTTTATTTATTTCTTAAAGTCTCTAGGATGAATAGTGATTAAATATAAATATTTAATTAGAATCCTTTTCTCTCTTCAGTTTATAACTCAGTCTCAAATCTCTTAGCCCAAATTGTAGGATTTAACCGATTGATCGAGATGAACTACAAACGACTGGCTCAGGAACTTCAGAATAGTTCTAAACTCAGAAAAAATTAAGATATATTCCAGATCAGGATTTTTTTGTATTACCAAATCATCCAACTGATGAAACATTCAGTGCTTGATAAATGGACGGATGATGGCAATTTGATTAGATGCTATATCTTGGTCTCAAATCTCAGCATGAGGACATCAAGTCTTTAAAGCTATGATAACACATCCGCAAGAGTTGTATGGTGAGCAGAACCAGATTGCTCTTGGATAATCTATCTACGATCATTGTTTGTCAATGATTAAGGATCTGAAAGAGCTTGAGAAGCTCAAGATGACCATGCATAAGGAGCTTTTGGTTAGTTTATGGTAAACTACCATATAAACAACATTAATAGCACATTACAAAAATTTCTGAACATGTTGGTAATCACTTAAGGGACCTTGAAAAGTTTAAGGGGCTATATTTTTGGTATAGAATTGCATTTGGTTTCAAGAGAGAGTTTGTTGGAACAAGAGGTCTATGGGAGAATGAGCCAAAGAAGGATCTTCTCAAGGAGAAGGTGTCAGGCAAGAAAAAGTATTTTTACTCCAGTGCAGATGACCATTCAGAGAGAAATTGTCCTTCTATCTGGATAGCCTAAAGAAAAAGAGTGATACATCTTGTGATGGTATGTCAGATCTATTTGTTTGCATACTGATGTATTTGAGTAAATAGTTAGTGCCATAGGATCTGAAAGATCTAGGGATGAGATAAATCATAAGTATAGGTGGTACCTCAGGTTAGGTCATTTTGGAGAGGATATGATATACAAACTGAAAAATAGATCGTCTCCTAGGCTCAGTGAATTTTGAGTCATATCCAATTTGTGGATCTTGCCTTCAAGAAAAAATGATCGAACTATCCTTTGTAGGACATGGGGAGAGAATCACTGACATATTTGCCTTAGAATACACTGATGTGTGTGGCTCATTTGATGTGCATATTAGGGATGGTAATTTTTACTCCATTATGTTTATCGATGATTATTCATGATATGGATATAAGCTGAAGCCTTTTACAAATTCAGTGAATTCAGACATGAAGTAGAAAATAAATTCAAAAAATCTCTTAAGCTTCTTTGATTGAATTGAGGAGGTAAATACTGTTAGAAAATCAAGTAGGCAGTATGTGTAGATTTTAAAATTTTTGAAAAATCCTGCAGAAAATAAAACAGACTAAAATTTTTAACCCCAGATGCAAAAGATCAAATCTAATCCTACTCAAGTCTAAAAAAAATACATATATACAATCTGAAATTTAGAGACAAATATGAGATCAGATCTCATTACCTTAGCATGGGTACATATTCACCACTTCTGATGATTACGAATCCATAGATGCTCAAGCTGCATACGTGTCTGGCCTCTAAGAGTATCCATCGGGATCAATCTCGAACTGATTTCTTCTCATAGAAGATTCTTCTTTTCAAGAAGAATCTTCACCTTGAGCACTTTGATCAACACCTTGATTTGGATTGTGGGATCAACATCTTAATCAGTAGCCTTCTTCTCCTCGATCTTCACTCTTGAAGTCACAAAGCACTACCTCTTGGCATGTGGAAAAGAGAATGCCCAACTCTTGGGCATAAAAGAGAAGAGAGGGAAGAGAGGAGGCGTGGAGAAGGAAGAGAGAGGAATTTTTTCATCAAAAACTCTATTAGCTAGGAACCCTAAAGATATACCTTTTATATAGGCACTACCCTGACACATAATAGGAATCCAATTATCTTAAAAAGGTAGATCTTTATCTCATAAGAATTCTCTACCTTTTAATCTGATTTATTCTAATTAAAATCATATGTAATTGGTATATTATTAGCCTTTTAAAGTAGGTACAAGGAGCACCCTATGAATACATATCAGGTAGTTGGGTCGCCAACTCTAGGCATCCCACATTAGGATTTCTAGCCAAATAAGAGGGGGTGTGGCCCCACTCCCTATTCTCCATGCCAACCATATGAAAGGGGGCGAGCCTGACTTGCCAAATCCAGGGGGTTGGTGCCCCCTGATCTTGCCAAAAAGAGAAGATTGCACCTCCCTCTTTCTATCAATTCCACATGCACACTTAGAGATAATTAGGAGATAAAAAAGAGATAATGTTAGGATAATTATGCCAACTAATTGACTTAATCAAATCCTCTTGGGCTCACAATTAAAAGCCCAATTAAATTCAAAAAAAATTAGGTTAGATTCAAGACTATAGACTTAATCAAATTGAAGTCCTGAGAAGAATTAGGTTTAACCATATGCTAGCATGGTTCTCATAAATCTAATAGAATTTCAATAAATCCTAATCCAATTGAAACTTCATAAGTCCAATTGATAAATTTGAGATTAAATCTCTTAATGTGTGACCTCATAGGTTTCATTCTATCTGGTAGTGAGATATATTGTGATTTCCATTACAATATCATCGAAACTATTTTTGATGAATTGAAATATTTTCAATTCTACCCTTCGAGGGCCATCGATCATCAAGATGACACCCGATGAGTCTCACAATCCATCAGTGATGCTTAGCAATATGTAATAGCAATCCAGTAAAATAAAAGTATGAATTTTTAGGTGTAGTTATCGTATGATTCAGTCCTTCTATCGTGAGTCCCTACTTGACAGAGATCATGAAGAACTTGTCAGACTCCATTGTCAGTCATATGCTAGATTGGCTTGATTCGAATTCATTTGTGAATCCTGTAGAAATTCTTTTTTAGTATTCACACTTACTTTGGCCAAAGATTTTCTGAATTCAGTCTCGCAAATCGCATAGGATTTTTCTTTTTCTACCAAGGTCGATAGATTCCAACTAGGTGCATTCTACTCCAAACAGCGAACCTAAATTTACTGAAGCCAATATACATAGTAAGGATCCGAATGGCTAGGAACTAAGAAAATGGCAGTCAAACTTAGTAGCCTCACTATGAATAGCCAATGACACCGAAGGTCAAAGGACCACTTACACTACTACAGCATCGAGAGGACCACTGACAAGTGAGTAGACATTCATGTGGTTCTCGTGTTAGTCACGCTCAGCACAAGTTATTCTCTAACAACCACCTGTACCTTCACCCCAGTGTCTTTACACTGCAGACCCGAGACTCATCCATTCACAAGAAAGGTGAACCATGCACCGATCTCAGATAGATTGATCACTGCCCTCCAGATGATTCTTTGATCAGAAGTATTTAGAAATTAACCATTAATTAATGTATATATCAAATTTCTAACTCTTTAAGAATATACAAAAATCATCTTTATTAATTTCTAAGATAAATCATAGATACATAAACATGATTGGAATAAAAAAATCTTTTATTGATAATAAAATGATTACAAATATAAGTTCAGATCCTAAAATTACATAATGTGTCAGCCAACAATTGGCTTTTAGGGTACAAATCTAGCAAACTCCCACTTGATCTAAGGTCAATTGGACTTATACTTAAGACCCATCTTCTCAAGGTGAGCTTCAGTCTTCTACTGACTGAGAGACTTGATCAATGGGTCTGTCACATTCGGTATGGAGTCGACTCTCTGCATCTTGATGTACTTTTTTTCAAGGTGTTCACATATGATGTGAAATTGCCGCTTTATGTGCTTGAACTTCTGGTGAGACCTGGGCTCCTTAGCAAGGGTTATGGCACCATTGTTGTCGCAGTGCAGTACAATGACATCTGATGGCATCACATCCAGCTTTGCAATAGATTTCTTGAACCAAAAGGCTTCTTTAGCAGTTTCAGAGGTGGCGATGTACTCAGCTTCCATGGTCGAATCTATAATGATCGATTGCTTGAAACTCTTTCAGCTAACCGTACCACCATTACATAAGAAGATACACTTCGATGTAAACTTTCTATCATCGACATCAGCCATGAAGTCTAAATCGATGTATCCCTCAATTTTTAGCTTTGATCCTCTACCAAAGACTAACATCGAATCTTTAGTTCTTCTTAAGTACTTAAGAATATTTTTAACAGCAATCTAGTGTTCTTCACCTGAATTCATCTGATATTTACTCATGATACTCACGACAAGTGCTATATCAGTGCATGTACATAACATGACATACATGAGGCTTTCTATTGCTGAAGCATAAGGGATCTTGCTTATGCGCTGGATCTCCTCAGGTGTATCAGGACACATCTTCTTGGAGAGATGAATGCCATATCTAAGGAACAAAAGATCCCTCTTAGAGTTTTTCATGTTGAACCTCTTCAGCACCTCCTCTATGTACATATGCTGTGAGAGTCCTATCATTCTCTTAGATCTATCCCTATAGACTTTTATACCAAAAATGTAAGAAACTTCTCTTAGATCTTTCATGGCAAACTCTTTCGACAACCATACTTCGATCGACGTCAGTATGGAAATATCATTTTCAATTAGG
The DNA here is from genome assembly GCF_000442705.2 of Elaeis guineensis. NCBI lineage: Eukaryota > Viridiplantae > Streptophyta > Magnoliopsida > Arecales > Arecaceae > Elaeis > Elaeis guineensis. The sequence goes on along the minus strand of NC_026001.2, from coordinate 91,817,178 downwards.
AGGATGTTATCCACATACAATACGAGGAAGGTGACAGCACTCCCACTGATCTTTTTGTATACACATGGCTCCTCCTAATTTTTGATGAAATTAAATATTTTGATCACATTGTTGAAGCGAGTATTCCAACTCTGAGATGCTTGCTTAAGTCCATATATGGACCTTTGCAGCTTGCAGACCTTGTGATCACTATCACTAAATGTGAAATCCAGAGACTGCTCTATATAGATATCTTCCTCAAGATATCCATTTAGGAAGGTAGTTTTCACATTCATTTGTTAAATTTTATAATCATGAAATGTTTCTATGGCAAGTAGAGTACGGATGAATTTCAGCATGGTTATGGATGAAAATATTTTATGATAGTCAATGCCTTCATGTTGACTATAATCTTTTGTGACTAGCTTTGTCTTATAGGTCTCTACTTTATTATTTGACCCAATCTTTCTTTTGTAAATCTATTTACACCTAGTAGGTATAATACTTTTAGGTAGATCTACTAAAGACCAAATCTGGTTGGAATGCATAGAGTCAATTTCTGACTTCATCGCATCCATCCATTTCTCGAAGTTTACATCTAGCATTACCTCATTGTAGGTTTTGGGATCATTCCTAGTATCCCTATCTCCCATAAGGAATGCTTCTTCTAAATCCTCTGTAAGAATACCTCAGTACCTTTCAGGAAGATGGGAGATCCTATTTGATCTATGAGGTAGAGGAGGTATCACATCTATTGGTTCAGTACTGGGTTCAGGCTCTTGGATTCGATACTTTTCAGAGACTTTCTCTTCGAGCTCAATCTTCCTCCCACTGTCTCCATCTTGGATAAATTTTTTTTTCAAGAAGACGACATGGGGGCTTACAATCACATTGTGATCTTCAGAAAGATAGAAGTAGTATCCCATAGTTTTTTTAGGATAATTTAGAAAATGAGCCCTAAAGAACTTAGCCTCTAACTTGTCTGTCTACTGTTGCTTGATATGGATCGGACATCTTCAAATCTTGAGATACCTAAGAGTTGGCTTCTTACCATACCATAACTTATATAGTGTGGTAGGAACGGATTTAGAGAAAACTCGATTCAAAAAATGAATCGCAGAAAGCAGTGCATGTCTCCAAAGAAAGGCAGGAAGGTCTGTGAAGCTCATCATAGATTGGACCATATCTAATAAGATTCGATTCCTCCTTTCAGATATTCTGTTGAGTTGAGATGTCCCTAGAGGTGTCCACTATGAGACTATACTATTATCTTTAAGAAAGATCCAAAATTTTCTACTAAGATATTCCTCTCCTCGATCTGATCGAAGAATCTTTATGAATTTTTCAATCTATTTTTTTACTTTATGTCTGAACTCTATGAACTTTTCAAAGACTTCAGACTTTCAGTGCATCAAATACATAAATCCATACCATGAATAATCATCGATAAAGATTATGAAGTAGACATAGCCACTTCTGGCTTGTACATCAAATGTCAGTGTATACCAGGACTAATATCTCAGTGGCTGTTTTTCCTTATCCTATAAAGGACAGCTTGATCATTTTTTCTTAAAGACATAATTCATAAATTGGATAAGACTCAGAAGTCAATGGTCCGAGAAGATCATCTTTCTCTAGTTTGTTGAGTTTGTCCTCTTCAATATGGCCTAGCCTAAGGTGCCACAGAAATTTTTAGCTAATCTTATCTCTAGGTCTCTTAGACCCTATGGCATTTACTATTTGCTCGTTAATATTTACACTCATATCCGTATGTAAATGGTAAAGATCGTCAATCAAGAAAGCATTTGCTATAAGTTTATTTTTGAAATAAATTGAACACATATCTTTATTGAAATAAAAATTTTAGTTATCTTGTGCCAGCACAGAGATATCAAATTTTTACTTGTTACAGGTACATAATAATAGTCTTTTAAAAGCAAACTAAGTCCTAATGGTAGTCGCAGAGGATAGGTTCCGACGGTTACAACAGCAAGCTTTGCTCCATCGCCAACTCGAAGAGTGATCTTCCCTTAGCCCCCTAACTTCTTCAAGACCCTGCATAGAAGTGCATAAATGAGCACTTGAATTAGAATCTAGAACCCAACTAGAAGAAGAGGAAACTATTAGATTAGTTTCGATAACGAGCAATTCAAATATACCTTCTGAAGGCCCATCCTTCTTTCTGCTCTTGACAGTCATCAGGTAGGCCAAATAGTTCCTCCCCCAGTGGCCTTCGACGTTGCAATGAAAATATTTTTTTTTGTTGTCGGTCTTCTTCAGAACCTGTTTTTTAGGCTTGACCTTATTCTTCTACTTCTTTACAGACTTTTTCTTCTTCTTAAAAGAAGACTTCTTTTTAGAAGAAATTCGCTCCACAGCTAGAACTGTGTCTCTTAAACTTTTCAAGATATCCTTTGCAGTCGCCAACATATTCAATAACTCAAGCAAAATGGCATCAATTTTATTCATATAGTAGTTCATGATGAACTACCTATATGAATCAGAAAGAGAGTGGAGGATTAGATCCACCTGTAATTTCTTGTCCATGTTCATATCGAGCTTCTGAAACTCCTCTATATTTTTGATCATTGTCAGACAATGCTCATTGACGGACTGCCCATCATGCATCTTCGCTCTGAAAAGTCACTGAGAGATCTCAAAGCGAGCTGTGTGACTCTGTTCACTCTACAACTCTTGCAGGTAAACCAGCATCTCTCTGGTAGTCCTCATGTCTTCATGCTATTGCTGAAGATCATTGGACATGGATGCTAAGATGTAGCACTTCATCTTGTTATCCTCGTCCATCCATTTTTCAAGTGCAGCTTATTGATCAGCGGATTGGCAAGCAGGTAACACAAGTGCTTCCTGATCAAGGATATGTATGAGTTTTTTGAAATTGAGAATAATTTTTAAATTTCAGAGTCAGTCTTTGTAATTGATGTCGGTCAATCTATTTGTATCGAAGATTCAGGCTAAAGGGTTTGAACTCGACATGATTATCTGCAGAAAAAATAATTTCTAGTTAGATTTTTGTACTTATAAGATTATTTATTTTAGAAACTTTAAAAACAAACAATGGGCTCTAACTATTTTTTCAAATCTTCCATACTCTTTGGGTGGAGAAATAAAAATCTATACGTGATTGATTTTAAGTAGGTACTACAGTCCCATTAATCTAAAATACACCTCACCTAACAGTTATTGATGAGTACAGACGAATGAGTGGACAATACTTTATCTATTGTTTTACTAAAAAAGATGCAGTGGATTTGGTCTCTAAGTCCTGTAGCCTCACCTAACAGTTATTGGCATATTTCTTAGTTAAGTCAGACCCATCATTCATCAGTGAGCATAAAATCATCATTGAGATCCTCACCTAACAATTATTGAGTCCAACCCAATCTCTATCTCGGGACATCAAATATCAATAGAGTGGTTATACTTTTTCAATGTAACTGAATCACTGTAATCAGTAGAGAACGATCAATGTCAGGAAGGCACCCGCATCTCTATAATAATGAAAGACTTATAGACTTAATATTTAATGAGAAGATTTGAGTTTAGGTCTCTTCTAAATAAGTAGATCTGACATCCGACTGATTAAATTAGATCAGCACATCAATATGTCAACCATCCTAGTCGGCATGGGTAAACTCGAGTCAACAAGTAACCTAACACAAAACTGAATCTTCCAAGATGATCAGATAAGTTAAGATGAGTGGGGGTCTCCCCATTTCTTTTCTTAGACATCAATCAAAATGAGCTAGATCAGACAATAAAACCAATTAAATAATCATCATCTAAATACTTGCTTTAGATACCAAATTGATCAGTTAGAATCGATCAGGTTAACCTATTGAAACGGACCCAAATCACTGTGTAAAATTCGATCTTGAGTCAATTATCTCACATCAAAATGTGAATCGATGCAACCAACTATAACTAAACTCAACTTTGAGCCCCTTTGATCTAATCTTAATCATCCATGGATTAGGTTCAATCAACTGCTTAAAATCGAAAACAGGTTCTAACTTGATCTAATCAATTAGACCCTAATTGTAGTTTGATCACTATACCTAAACTTGTTCAACCCATACCCACATGCAACAACATAATTTTAGATCTAAAAATAATTTTTAAATTATATTTCATTACATATAATTAGTGACTTATGATCTTGAAACTGTTTTAGATCTAAACCTAATTTCATATATCAAATATATGTAATTTCAGATCTAAATTAAATATGCATCACATATACATTAAATTTTAGATTTAGAACTAAATTTACACATATCAAATATATATAAAATCAGATCTAGAATACTAATTAAAATATTTTAAAAATATTTTTTAAAAATTTATTCACATCAAACTAGGACAGCCTTTACAATATAGGAGGTAAACCCTATATCAGGACAATCTTATATCAGTTTGATGTGAACTTTTAATCATTTTAATTTTAGATCTAAACTTAAAATTAAATTTATCACATATGTTAATTTTTAGATCTAAAAGATTTGATTTAACTACTTTGAAAATAGTTTTCAAAATCGATCAATCTTGTGCTAGGACAATCTTTGCAATATAGGGGATAAACTCTATATCAGGATAACCTTATATTAGCACAAAATTAATTTTAAATCATTAAAACCTTCAGATCTAATCTAAAAATCAGATCATATATATTTTTAAAAATTAGTGGCTCTGATACTACTATTAGAAAATCGGATAGGTAGCATGTATAGATTTTAAAACTTTTTAAAAAATATAGTAGAAAATAAAATATATTAAAATATTTAATCTCACATGCAAAAGATCAAATCTAATCCTATCCAAGTCTAAAAAAAATACATATATACAATCTAAAATTTAGAGACAAGTGTGAGATTAGATCTCATTATCTTGACGTGGGTAGATATTCACCGCTTCTAATGATCTCGAATTCATAGATGCTCAAGCTGCACACGTGTCCGACCTTTATAGATATCCATCGAGATTAATCTCGATCTGATTTTTCTTCATAGAAGATTTTTCTTTTCAAAAAAAATCTTAGCCTTGAGCACTTTGATCAATACCTTGATCTGGACTGCAAGATCAACACCTTGAACAGTTGTCTTCTTCTTCTTCTCCTCGATCTTCACTCTTGAAGTTACAAAACACTACCTCTTGGCATGTGGAAAAGGGGACGCCCAACTCTTGGGCATGGAAGAGAAGAGAGGGAGGAGAGGAGGCATGGAGAAGGGAGAGAGAGGAATTTTTTCATCAAAAACTCTATTAGCTAGAAACTCTAAAGACATACCCTTTATATAGGTACTATCCTGACACATAATAGGAACCCAATTATCTTAAAAAAGTAGATCCTTGTCTCGTAAGAATCTTCTACCTTTTTAATCTGATTTATTTCAATTAAAATCAGATATAATTGATATATTATCAGCCTTTTAAAGTAGGTACAAGGGGCGTCCTAAGAATACATGTCAGGTAGTTGGGGCGCCAACTCTTGGTGCCCCATATTAGGGTTTCTAGCCAAATAAAAGGGGGCATGGCCCCACTCTCTATCATCCATGCCAACCATATGAAAGGGGACAAGGCCCACTTGCCAAATCCAGGGGGTTAGCGCCCCTTGGTCTTGCCAAAAAGAGATGATTGCATCTCTCTTTTTCCATCAATTTCATATGCACACTTAGAGATAATTAGAAGATAAAGAAGAGATAATGTTAGGATAATTATGTCAATTAATTGACTTAATCAAATCTTCTTGGGCTCACAATTAAGATCCCAATTAAATCCAAATGAATTTCGGTTAGGTTTAAGGCTATGGACTTGATCAAATCGAAATCCTAAGAAGAATTAGGTTTAACCGTATGCTAGCATGGTTCTCATAAACCCAATAAAATTTCAATAAACTCTGATCTAATTAGAGCTTCATAAGCTTAATTGATAAATTCAAGATTAAATCCCTTAATGTATGATCTATAGATTCCATTCTATCTGGTAGTGAGATATATTGTGGTCTACATCATAATATAATCGAAACTCTTTTTGATGGATTGAAATATTCTCAATTCTATCCTTCGAGGATCATCGATTATCCAATGAGTTTCATAATCCACTAGTGATACCTAGCAGTATGTAGTGGTAACATAGTAGAATAAAAGTATAAACTAATAGGTATAGTTATTATATGATTTAGTATTTTTATCATGAATCTCGATTTGACAGTGGTCATGGAGAACTCGTCAGACCTCATTGTTAGTTATATGCTTGATTGGCTTGACTCGAGTTCATTTGTGAATTTTATAAAAATTCTTTTTCAGTATTCGCACTTTCTTTGATCAAAGACTTTCTGAACTCAGTCTCGCAAATCGCATAGAACTTCATAAAAAGAAGAAATAAAAAGAGAATACAATCAAATACGTGGATCAGCCCAAGGCTTATCTCTATGAGGCACGCATGCTTCACTATGAGAGAAAATAATAAATACAAAAAAAGATCATATGCTCTCAACTCTAATACATAAATCTCTCTAAAAAAGAAGTACAACCTTTATAAAAGCTCTCACAAAACCCTCATGGAGACCCTCTCATAGGCCTACTGTGTTAGGATCCTCGACACCCTTGGATGCTTCTTGTAATGCTCTCGACTGCTACATCATGCCTCAGCCTCTGCTCCTACACTTACGGCCACCCCCATGGCCGTTCTAGAACACTCTTGACTACTATTAATGCCTCCTTTTGGTTCTACAGGTCATCAGTCCTCTTTTATAGGTCCAAAACCCAGTCTGGATCGAACTCAGACTTTCATTAGGACTCGACAATGTCCCTGACTGTTGGATCACACCCATAGGGCCACTTGAGCCATACGATCGTGCACATCTGTCATCCAATCATGTCGTGCACCTTTGTCCGTCGTCTGATTGTGACTGCATACCTTCCTAGCCACTAGATTGTGCAAAACCGGCTATGCACCATGATTTTTGCCCTTGGATTGCGGCGGTCCGTAGAACACACGTGGATTGCGACATCCCATGTGGTCCATGGTGGACCGCACCAAATTCATGTGCACAGGGCCCGTGCACGTTCTGGGCTGCGCTGGCCCAGCGCGTTGCAGCAGCCTGGGCTGTGCATTGCAGGCCCCCTGAGCCGCATGCTGCGGGCCTTGCACACCCATGGGCCGTGCCTATAGACCTTCCGCACCTATTTGGCCTGTATGGGCTTCTCCATCTAGGCTCTACTGCTGTGGATTTTGCTGTTGTAGGTCAAATTTAAGATGCCAAATCCTAACAAAAGGTTGCATGGATAGGAGTTTGACTCCTATCTTAACTTTTGAAACTAAAATCTACTAAAATACCAACTCTAAAATTGATAAACAGTAAAGATAGTCTTGTTTCAATACCGCACATAAGAAATAAAGCCATCAAAATTAATAACCAACCAAACATAGTGTTAGGATTTGACGCCTCGAGATTCAGCCCATATTGAGCCCACAGTAAGATTCGCGGCAAAAAACGAAGTCCAACGTGTTGCCCAGCTATGCAACCCAAGAGAGAGGGGGTGAATTGAGTTTTTAAAAATTTTAAGCTTAACTTATGACTTATGAGAAATGTTTGACAAAGCTAAATAAATAGGGAGAGTAAAATTAATTCAAGACTAATGGCTAAGAGCAAGAATGCAAGAGAATAATGAAGAGTTAAAGAAGAGCAATTAGACACACCACAAACAAAAGGATTTATAGTGGTTCGGTGCCAACCTTGCACCTACATCCACTCCCCAAGCTCCTACTTGGGAATTTCAATCCACTAATCTTGTATTCAACCCGAATACAAACATCGAAAACTCCGACTCTAGCTATCCCAAGCTAGACCACTTATTTTTCGGGTACAAGCCAACACAATACACTCCGATTCTAGGTTCGGATCAACCTTCTCTTGTTTTGGAATGCTTCCAAAATGAAAACAATCACTCAAACCGAGTATAACAATCAATAGCACAAATAAGTACAAAGAAAGCTCCTTTAATGAACGAATAAGACTTTAAATATACTTTACTCAAAGAGAAGAAGACTCTTTTTAATTTTCTCAAGGTGGTTGGAGACTTGAATGTGCACTTAAGGAGTTGGTGAGCTTAGATTAAAGGCTTCTTGAATGCTTTGAGTGAGCTCTTGCTTAGGACTGAAAAGTTTGCTTGAAATCCCTTTTTCAAAATCTCTCTTCTTGATTCTTTTTTTGATTCTCACATTTTTGTCCCTTTTATAGCTTTAAGAAATAGTGAAAAACATTCTAGGCTGAAAAAGAGCCGTTAGACCACATTAAATGAGCATTAAAAGTATTTAAAATGGGTTAAAAACTAGCCGTTGCGGAAAAATTTCATCACAGGGGTTGACTCATGGGTCGACTCATGCCTGGGGGTCGACTCATGGGTCGACCTCTGTAGAAAAATATCAGAGAATCGAACGGGATGCAAGGTTCTGTAAAACTGGCTTAAAATCCGCAGAGGTCGACTCATGGGTCGACTCATGGGTCGACTCACAGGGTGTGCCAAGTCTGTGCCAGTCAGGAATTTCAGCGTGCCAGTCATCTCATGTGCCATGAGTCGACTCATGGGTCGACTCATGATTTTCAAACATGCATATCTTTCAAAATACAAGTTCAAAATTAATAAAATTTTCACCAGTGGATCACAAATCTTTTGTTCTATCATTTGATACTTTCAAATCAAAGTTTTGGTAAAATTACAATTTTATCCCTGAAGAGCAATAAGTTTTTTTCAAGTGAGAAATATTAGTACCCCTTCAACTACTTTGTAATCATCAAAATCAATCTAAGGAGCAACAATCTCCCCCTTTTTGATGATGACAAAATACTTGAACAAAAGCATTTATATGAATCAATGATCATAAATTTCAAAGGAATGAAATGCATTATAGGTAGTTTGAAGATAAATAGAAAATTTACTACCAACTTATAAGTGCATTTGCTTGAAAAGAAGATTGATTCTTTTGGCATGTGATACATATGCCCATTTGCATAAATAATTTGCCTATTGCTTAATGATTTAAAAATTTGCTTATTTGATTATGTGATTTTGATATCAGAGTAGAAAATTTATTTTTGTTATCAGAGCAAAGCAGAATTTACCTTAGGATTTGAAAATTGCATGTTTGAAAATATCTCATTTGCTCATTTGCTTGTTTTTCAAATTTCTTAGCATCTTGAAAATTCGCTCATTCTCATTTGATTATTTAATTTTGGTATCAGAGCATGTTTAAAAATTAAGTGTATCAATGCATGTCTAAGAATTAATTTTAAAGTATATCAGAGCATGTCAAATTTTAAGGTGTATCAGAGCATGTCTAAGAATTAATTTTAAAGTTTGCTCATTTGCTTTTTGCTTAGTAATTCACTCATTTTATTTTTAAGTCTTTTATTAATCTTGCTTTTGATACTTTTCTTTAATTTCTCCCAATTCACTCATTTTATTTTTAAGTCTTTTATTAATCTTGCTTTTGATACTTTTTGCTTAGCAATTCACTCATTTTATTTTTAAGTCTTTTATTAATCTTGCTTTTGATATTTTTCTTTAATTTCTCTCCCTTTTTGACATCATCAAACATTGTTAACTCCCTCTCTTTTTTTTGAATATATTTTCTCTTTTTTTTGTTTCTTCAAACTTCTTGTGCTAATCATTAATTTTACTGACATTAATGTTTACTCCCCCTGAATACAGCAATCATAAAACAAAATATGCCATTGAGTACCATACATTAAAAGTCAAAGAGTAGATATATAATCAAAAGGTGATTGGTACCATAGCTGTTCCAATACATATTTCATAATATAAAAGTCAACCAGTTAATATCATTACATGGCCCAAAAGATAGATCCTAGAAAGAACAACAGACAAGGCTAGCTACAAAGATCTAGTAGAGCTCATGACTAGATGGATCAGAATCAGATGTATCAGAGATGGGGTGGGGAGATGATGGATCACGACCAAGGACTCATCCTCTACCCCATCTGCCTCTACCACGAGTGGAGGTGCTGGCACGAGTAGGTGGGCGAGATGATCCTGAAGGCTGAGAAGCCATAGACTGGACTGCAAGAGAGAGCCTGATGGTATCAAGAAAGTTCAGAGCTCTCGAAACAGACTGAAGCAGTGCAGTGAACTGTGTAGATGCATGCTCACTAGAGCCTCTGATCTCTCTCCTCAAGAAATCAAATCCACCCTCCAATACACCTCTAAGTCTGGCTGCCTCCGTAGTTAGGTCTGAGACCTCAGTAGTGCACTCCTGTGGCTGTGGATGGGCCAGACCTAACACTTGCCCCTGCAAGTCAAGTACTCTCTCAGTCAGTCTCAAAATATAATCCTCGAGCTGCTGAATCCAAACAGACTGATCTGAGATCATCTGAAATACAGTGGAGATATGGGGGATCAAGGTCTGATCAGATGCATCAAATGATGTGGATCCCGATGCAAAAGCTGAAGTGCTCCACTGACGAGAAAGCAAGGAAGCCACACGCTGAGAAATCAGCTCAATCTGATCATCAGCCAATTTGAACTCTGAGGGAGGTGCTCTACTGTCTGGCTGTTGAACTGGTGTGTGCCTCCTGGTAGACTTTGAAGGGCCAGCCTCTGGATCTGAAACAAACTGGATGTCTGGAGATGCTGCCCTGAAGTCATGAAGAGGTGATGAAGGACCTTCTTCCTCAGCTCTGTCCTCAGCTCTGTCCTCAACTCTCTCCTCGGCTCTCTCTTCTGCACCCTTGATCCAACCACCATCAATCCTAGTGAATCCCATGCGGTGTAGAGTATGTTGGTTGATGGTGTCAGAGTGAGAAAGCCTAGCAGATGCCTCCCCCTCAAAACTAACTCCAAACCTCCTGAATACCAGTGTGAGGGCCATACCAAAAGGCAGATGTGCCTTGGATCTATTCAGTGTTTCTCTCATGGCCTCAATCATTAATGCAGGGAGGTTTAAGGGGGTTTGGGTGATCACATGAAACATTATACATATGTCTCGGCCAGAAAGGAGGTCATGTCTACCACTTCTCGGGAAGAAAAGCTTTGTTACTAATTGATGTAGAATTCTCATTTCAATTGACAAGATCTTGGCTTCTAATTTATTTAGACTTCCCGAGTAGGTTCCTCCTAAAATCACATTGATCCCTTCTTCCTTCACTGGGAGTTCCATGTTTGAATATCCCTCACAGGGCAAATGTAGAATCTCTCCCAAAATAATAGGATCTAAGCAGATATCAATTTTTTTAACAGTAGAAGTTACTGTTCCATTGCCATAGCACAGATTCAGATAAAACTCTCTAACCAAATCTACATATGTAACTTCTTTGAGAGAACAGTAAAATCCCCAACTTTGGTTTTTGATCTTTGAACCAAAGGAGAAACCTTCTTTTTTAAAGAATCTGAAGTCCACATTTTTGTCGGTTTCTACCTTTCTGTCAGAGAGTGGAATTTTGCTAGGGCTGAGAGGAGATTGAGAGGAACCAGGTGCAGATGCTGAAGCAGGAATGGGAGCAGAGGAGGTCTGAGAAGCTTGCCTTTTCCTGCGCACGCCCTCTTCCAGCGCACGGACTGATTTCTTTCTTTGAGGGAGTTTCATTTTTGGAGCCATTCTCACCACAAGAGCAAGCAAGGAGACTTGAAAGATCAAATGGGTGAGGAGAAGGAGGGTTATTAGAGGATGGAAAGGGATTTTTGGTGGAGAGAAATCCCGATTTGGAGAAGAATGGTGGAAGCTAGGGCACGCTCCAACCGCTTCAATCAAGAGAGAAAAATGCGAAAAGCTCCTTTCCCAAGGGGCGATTTGAGGTGGAGAGGTGATGGGAGAAGGATCTTGGGCTAAAACTTTGGATTTGGAGAGAACGAAGATGAGGACGATGAGTTTTGGAGGGAGAAAGACGAAGAAGGAGGGGTCGGCTCATGAACGGGCTTTAAGTTAAAAAGAAATGAACCCGTGGGATGTTGGCCAAAAATTTCAAGTATGCCATTGGGTCGACCCTAGGGGGTCGACTCATGATTCACAAAATTTCAGAAAAAATATGAATAAATTTTGAAAAAATTCAGAATTTTGGGAGAAAAATTTTTGCTCAATGACAAGTTGTGAGAATGATAATCTTGAGCTTTTAGATCCAAGAGAGATGATGAAAATTGAGCTCAAGGAAATTTTGACATTGATTCCTTAGAATTAGAGAGATATTTAAGCAAATAGATCAAGAATTCCTAGATTTCTCCTAATTTCATCGAATCTATCCTCACTTAGGGCCTTTGTAAAGATATCGGCTAATTGATTTTCAGTGCAAACATAGTCAAGAATTATATCTTTGTTTTGAACATGTTCTCTTATAAAATGATGTCTTATTTCAATATGTTTAGACCTTGAATATTGAATTGGATTTTTAGTAAGATTTATGGCACTAGTGTTATCACATCTTATGGGTGTTTCATTAAGTTTGATACCAAAGTCTTCGAGTTGTTGCTTAATCCATAAGATTTGAGCACAACAACTTTCGACTGCAATATATTCGGCCTCAGCCATAGACAGTGCTACCGAATTTTATTTCTTGCTAAACCAGGAGATTAGGTTAACTCCAAGAAATTGACAAGTTCCACTAGTGCTTTTTCTGTCTAATCTACATCCAGCAAAATCAGCATCTGAATATCCTAATAAATCAATTAGTGAGTCCTTAGAGTACCATAATCCTAGAGTTTGAGTACCATTTAAATATCTAAGGATTCTTTTAACAGCATTCAGGTGAGACTCTTTAGGATTAGATTGAAATCTAGCACACAGACAAACACTAAACATGATATCAGGCCTACTTGCAGTTAAATATAATAGAGAGCCAATCATACCTCTATAATATTTTAAGTCTACATATTTACCTTCCTCATCCTTGTCAAGCTTACATGAAGGGCTCATAGGTGTGCCAATTGCTTTGGAGTTCTCCATTCCAAATCTTTTGAGTAATTCCTTGGTGTACTTGCTTTGAGTGATGGAGATTCCTTCCTTTGTTTGTTTGATTTGGAGTCCGAGGAAGAATGTAAGTTCTCCCATCATGCTTATCTTGAACTCTCCCTGCATGAGCTTAGCAAAGTCTTGACAAAGAGATTCATTAGTAGACCCAAAAATAATGTCATCAACATATATTTGTATAATTAACATATCATTTTGATTTCTTTTAATGAAGAGGGTTGTGTCTACATTACCTCTTGAAAAACCATTATTTAGTAAAAATTTGCTTAGCCTATCATACCAAGCCCTAGGTGCTTGTTTTAAACCATATAGAGCTTTATTTAATTTAAAAATATGATTAGGAAAAGCATGATTTTCAAAACCTGGGGGTTGTTCTACATAGATTTCTTCAGCAATATATCCATTCAAAAATATACTTTTGACATCCATTTGAAATAATTTAAATTTCATAAAGCAAGCATATGCAAGTAGAAGTCTAATGGCCTCTAATCTAGCAACAGGTGCAAAGATCTCATCAAAATCAATTCCTTCTTCTTGATTATAACCTTTAACAACCAATCTTGCTTTATTTCTTATTACATTTTCATGTTCATCTAATTTATTCTTAAAGACCCATTTTGTGTCAATTATTGAATAATTTTTAGGTCTTGATACTAAAGTCCATACATTATTTCTTTCAAATTGATTAAGTTCCTCTTGCATTGCATTAATCCAATTATAATCATTTTCAGCTTCTTCAATAGTTTTTGATTCAAGATGAGAGACAAAAGCACAATGATTAAATAAATCTTTAAGTGAAGAATGAGTTTTTACCCCATGCATAGGATCACCAATAATTAACTCCTTAGGGTGATTGTGAACATACCTCCATTCTTTGGATAGGTCATTTGTACCTTGAGGTTGTTCTTGATGTTCTTCACCTCCCTCATCCTGTTTGTCTTCATGTTCCTCATCCTCTTGAATTGTTGAATCTTTCAGAGTGATCTCCTTCATTCCATCTATAAGAGGATCTGCATCATCAACACCTTCATTCTTCTTTGAAGGAAGATCGTTAGATTCATCAAAGACAACATGTATGGACTCCTCTACTACTAAAGTTCTTTTGTTAAAAACTCTAAAAGCTTTACTAGTAGAGGAGTAACCAAGAAAGATTGCTTCATCTGATTTTGCATCAAATTTTCCAAGTCTTTCTTTACCATTATTTAACACAAAACATCGGCAACCAAAAATATGAAAATAAGCAATATTAGGTTTTCTTTCTTTCCAAAGCTCATAGGGGGTTTTCTTTAAAATTTGTCTAATCAAAGCATGATTTAAAATGTAACATGATGTGTTAATTGCTTCCGCCCAAAAATATCTTGGAAGGTTGCTTTCACATAGTATGGTACGGACCATTTCTTCTAAGGTTCTATTTTTCCTTTCTACTACCCCATTTTGTTGGGGTGTCCTAGGAGCAGAGAAGTTATGACCAATTTCTTTTTCATCACAAAAGTTTTCAAAGTCTTGATTTTCAAATTCAGTTCCATGATCACTTCAAATATTTTGAATTGAAAATCCTTTCTCATTAGTGACTTTTCGATAAAATTTAGTGAAAATATGAAAAGTTTCATCTTTGTGTGCCAAAAAGAAAACTCAAGTAAAATGAGAATTATCATCTATAATTATAAAACCATATCGTTTTTCTCCTAGACTAGTGGTTATAGTAGGTCCAAATAAGTCCATATGCAAAAGCTCTAAAGGTCTAGAGGTTGAAACAACATTTTTGGATTTAAATGAAACTCTTGTTTGTTTACCTAGTTGGCATGCATCACAAATTCTATCCTTTTCAAAATTTAATTTTGGCAAACCAAGAACTCATTCTTTCTTAATTAATTTTGAAAGAGAATGCATGCTAATATGTGCAAGTCTGCGATGCCAAAGCCAACTAGTCTCATTGATTTTAGCATTCAAGGATACTAGGCATTGCATGTTTATTTTGGCTAGATCATTTAAATCTACCATATAAATATTACCATGTCTATGTCTAATAAATTTAATGCCATCATTAATAGGACTAGTTACAATGCAAACAGATGATTCAAAAATAACTTTATATCCTTTATCACAAAATTGACTAATGCTTAGTAAATTATGCTTTAAACCATCTACTAACAAAATATTTTCAATATATTTGGAGGAAGTGATACCAATGTTACCTATACCGATGATCTTTCCTTTGTCATTGTCTCCAAAGGTGACCATCCCTCCATTCTTAGTATCAAGAGTGATGAATTGGGATTCATCACCAATCATGTGTCTCGAGCATCCACTGTCAAGATACCATTTCCTGTTTCTTCCTTGGGATGCTAAACACACCTGCAAGCAAAAGTCAAGTTTTTGTTTTAGGTACCCAAGCTTTCTTGGATCCTTTTTGGTTAGTCATAATGGTTCCTTTTGGAACTCATATTTTCTTTATATTTGAATTTGCAGACTTGTTAGAGAAGCAAGTGTATGACTTATGTCCTACTCTACCACATTTGAAGCAAGTAATAATAGAAGACTTGTTACTTAAAGAGTTTACATAAATATTTTTCCGATATTTTTGTTTCTTCAAGGGGTTATAGCCAAGTCCAGCCTAATCATACATGGCCTTTTGATTTTCAAGAATCATATTAAGTTTATTTGAACTCAAGGTGAATTTTTCTACTATTGGTTTTAGCTTGACAATTTCATTCTTTAAACTTTGATTTTCTTAAAGTACGGTGGATTTTTCAATTAAAATGCTTTCATTTTGTTTCAATAAAAATTGATTTTTTGATTTTAGATCTTTGTTCTTCATCCCTAGTTTCTTTAATTCATCAACTAAATCATAAAAAGCTTCATGTAATTCTTCAAATGTAAAGTCACTAGGAGTTTCGGAAATTACATCATTTTCGTGTGCCATAAGGCACAGGTTAGCTTGTTCGGTTGAGTTTTCCTCTTCGGAGCTTGAGTCATCACTCGCACTCCAAGTGGCCATCATGGCCTTCTTCTTGTACTTCTTGGGACCCTTCTTCAGTTGTGGGCACGGACTTGAAGTGTCCCGACTTCTTGCATTCGTAACAGATAAGGGGTTGGTCTTTCTCTTTTTCTTTGCTCTATTTTCCTTTTGTGAATGGCCTCTTCCTCATCCCTTGTTTCCTTTTTCTCAAAAATTTCTTGAATCTTCGGGTAATGAGTGCCATCTCTTCATCCTGTTCTTCATCTTCAGTGTCATCAGTTTCTTCATCTGGTGGAGCTGTGGATTTGAGGGCAATGGTTCTCTTCTTTTTGACATCTTCCTCTTGATGTTGCTTCATGCTCAGCTCATGAGTCATCAATGATCCAAGAAGCTCTTCCAAGGGTAGAATGTTCAAGTCCTTGGCTTCTTGGATGGCGGTCACTTTGGCTTCCCAAGTTCTTGGTAAGGACCTGAGAATCTTTCTTACAAGTTCACTGTTAGTATAGGACTTACCAAGACTCTTTAAGCCATTTATAATATCAGTAAAGCGAGTAAATATTTCAGTTATGGACTCATCATGCTCCATTTTAAACAATTCATATTTATGCACAAGCATGTTGATTTTAGACTCCTTTACTTGATTGGTTCCTTCATGGGTTACTTCTAACCTATCCCATATTTCTTTAGCAGACGAGCAAGTAGAAATACGATTAAATTCGTTAGCATCAAGAGCACAATAAAGAACATTCATAGCTTTAGCATTTAATTGGGCCATTTTCTTATCAACCTCATCACATTCTTTCTCGGGTTTGGCTGATTCCACACCATCTATACTTTTAGTGGGTGTGTGAGGACCGTTCACTATGATACTCCACATATCATAGTCGAGTGCTTGAATGAATATTTTCATCCGAGCTTTCCAATAGGTGTAATTAGACCCATTGAAAAGTGGAGGTCGGTTGGTGGATTGCCCCTCGGCTAGAGAAGTACCGACTTGAGTTGCCATAGATCTTTGGCTCTTTGATTGTTTAGATCAAAGTAGGGCTAGAGCACCGGGCTCTGATACCACTTGTTGCCCAGCTATGCAACTCAAGAGGAAGGGGTGAATTGGGTTTCTAAAAATTTTAAGCTTAACTTATGACTTATGAGAAATGTTTGACAAAGCTAAATAAATAGGGAGAGTAAAATTAATTCAAGACTAATGGCTAAAAGCAAGAATGCAAGAGAATAATGAAGAGTTAAAGGAGAGCAATTAGACACACCACAAACAAAAAGATTTATAGTGGTTCAGTGCCAACCTTGCACCTACATCCACTCCCCAAGCTCCTACTTGGAAATTTCAATCCACTAATCTTGTATTCAACTCGAATACAAATGTCGGAAACTCTGACTCTAGCTATCCCAAGCTAGACCACTTATTTTTTGGGTACAAGCCAACCCAATACACTCCGATTCTAGGTTCGGATCAACCTTCCCTTGTTTTGGAACACTTCCAAAATGAAAACAATCACTCAAACCGAGTATAACAATCAATAGCACAAATAAGTACAAAGAAAGCTCCTTTAATGAGTGAATAAGACTTTAAATACACTTTACTCAAAGAGAAGAAGACTCTTTTTGATTTCCTCAAGGTGGTTGGAGACTTGAATGTGCACTTGAAGAGTTGGTGAGCTTGGATTAAAGGCTTCTTGAATGCTTTGAGTGAGCTCTTGCTTAGGGCTGAAAAGTTTGCTTGAAATCCCTTTTTCAAAATCTATCTTCTTGATTCTTTTTTTGATTCCCACCTTTTTGTCCCTTTTATAGCTTTAAGAAATAGTGAAAAATATTCTAGGCTGAAAAAGAGCCGTTAGACCACATTAAATGAGTATTAAAAGTATTTAAAACGGACTAAAAACTAGCCGTTGCAGAAAAATTCTGTCACAGGGGTCGACTCATGGGTCGACTCATGCCTGGGGGTCGACTTATGGGTCGACCTCTGTAGAAAAACATCAGAGAATCGAACGGGATGCAAGGTTCTGTAAAACTGACTTAAAACCCATAGAGGTCGACTCATGGGTTGACTCACAGGGTGTACCAAGTCTGTGCCGGCCAGGAATTTCAGCGTGCCAGTCATCTCATGTGCCATGAGTCGACTCATGGGTCGACTCATGATTTTCAAACATGCATATCTTTCAAAATACAAGTCCAAAATCAATAAAATTTTCACCATTGGATCACAAATCTTTTGTTCTATCATTTGATACTTTCAAATCAGAATTTTGGTAAAATTACAATTTTTCCCCTGAAGAGCAATAAGTCTTTTTCAAGTGAGAAATATTAGTACCCCTTCAACTGCTTTGTAATCATCAAAATCAATCTAAGGAGCAACACAACGAGACCAAGATCATCCGAAATGGAGCTCGGATGAAGGAGATACGAGCTTTTGAAGTCGGCACGAGACTCGAGGTGGTGGAGGACCGTCGGCGGCCGACGGCGGGCAGCAGCGGTGCGGCCGCAGGTGGCAGCGCGCGGGATGCGCGACCCAGGCGGGCACGCGGCCCAGGTGGGTGCATGGCCCAGCCCGTGTGCGGGCCCGTGCGTAGGCGCGGCCCAGGCCCCCGCGCGCAGGCCGGCCCAGGCCCAGGCGGCCTGCCTGGCCCTTTACATCGGTCCACGGTGGATCGGACGGTCCACGGCTGGGCCTGTGGACCACGTGGGCATTTTTCACGCATTTCACATGGTCCACGGCACTATTCCATGGACCGATAGTGATCGAACGGCCCAGTGAGTTCCCGGTGACGATCCGACGGTTCATGAGTGTGATTTGGCTTGTTTAGGAGACCTAAACCTAATCTAATTAGGTTTAAACCCAGTTTAAGCCTTTAGAAAGGCCTGTGACGAACAGAGAGTGGTGTGGTTTGTTTTCTCAGCCACGCAGAACCCAAGAAGAGAGAAGAGAGAGGCAGAAGCGCTGAGAGAAAGGAGCAGGAGGCTCCTGGACAGCGGTCGCCAGGTACTTCAAGGGTTCAGGAGGTCTTCCAAGAGAGAGAACTTTTGTGAGGAAAATTTCTAGTGAGAGAGAATTGGGTGTACAAGGGTTGAGGATGAGGTCTCCTCTTGTAAAATTTTTTTTTCATAATGAAGTTTGCATGCCCCGTGGAAGCGAGCCCTTTTGTGGCTGATCCACGTATTTTGATTATTTTTTTTTTGTTTTGTTTCTTCTTTCTTTCTGCTGCATCGCATGGTACTGAAAAAATCTTGGAAAGTGGTGTCCAGGCCAGATATCCACCCAACAAGTGGTATCAGAGTAAGATGGTACAAGGATGCAGATTGCAGTGGTGGTGAGTAAGACTGAAGATGGAGAAGACAGGAACAATCAAGATGGAGATCAACAAGTTCGATGGTAAGAGCAATTTCTCCTTATGACAGGCAAGGGTGAAAGACGTGCTCATCCAACAGGGGTTGATCGATGCTCTCTTGTGCGATGAGAAGCCGACCACCATGGAGGTGCGGGATTGGAAACAGCTACAGATGCAGGCGGTGAGTACCATCCGCATGTACCTGACGGATGAGGTGGTGATCCATGTGCTGAGCGAGACTTCTCCGACGGTGCTGTGGTCGAAGCTCGAGGAGTTGTACATGACGAAGTCTTTCACTAACAAACTTTTTCTCTGAAGGCAGTTTTATCAACTACGGATGATTGAGGGACAGAGGGTGCAGGAGCATCTAAGCCACTTCCAGAAGATCCTCATCGACCTCCTCAGCGTTGGCGAGAATGTTGAGGAGAAGACCTGGATACTGGTTTTGCTGGCTTCGCTTCCCCCTTCGTACGAGTCCTTGGTGACTGCTCTTCTAGTGGGGAAGAGCACTATCAAGATGGACGAGATCACCGCGGCGATACTCTAGAACGAGGTTCTCAAGAGGGAGAATTCAGTTTCGAGCTCAGGTGGCGATAGCTCAGCTTTGGTGGCTTCTGGAGGAGCAGGAGGTGGTAGACGGAGCGACAGGAGATCGCAACGAGGGCGGTCTAAGTCCAGGAGGGACTTGAGCAAAACCAGGTGTTACCGGTGTGAGGAGTTAGGGCATCTAGCCAGAGATTGCCCTCAACTCAAAAATCGGATGGTGGCTGCTATAGCAACGGCCAGCAGCAATTCAGATGGAGATGTCTTTGAGATATCTGACGAGGTATCTACTTCTTTCCAGCAGTGGATATTAGATTCTGCATGCCCCTATCATGTATGTTACAGAGAGGAGCAGTTTGACTCCCTGGAGAACAGTAAGGGCATTGTATATCTGTTGGATGGATCGAGCTGTGCGATCAGAGGCATTGGGACGGTCAGCTGGAGGACACATGACGGTACAGTGAGGAGATTTGGAGAGGTCTGATACATACCCGATTTCAGGTGGAATCTTATCTCACTTAGCAGACTTGATTCTAGAGGCTACAGGACGGTAGCTGGTGGAGGAATCCTGAGGGTGTTACGTGGTGATAGGATTGTGCTGGAGGAAAAGATGGGGAGCAGAAGAAATTATTACCTGACGGGGAGCCCAGTGCGAGGTGGAACTTCAGGAGCCAAGTGGAGCCCAAAGCGAGGTGGAGCTCTAGGAGGTGGATCGGGCACGAGACAGGAGACTCGAGAGGATGAGAGGCAACGTCGCAAGGTGAGATTCCTATTGCTGCAGGACGATGCCCTAAGCAGGTCTCAGGTCAGGAGGAGCACAGCATATGACGGAGATGGGATCGAGCAGCCTGGCTCGACTCCCATGTTTGTCCATCCATGATCAGCAGGCGATTGTCCCAAGACATGGGGGTGAGGAGATCCAGAAGCTCTCGAAGTTTGGAGGAGGCTGAATATCGAGTCGAGGTGGAGATTGTTAGGATTTGATTTCTCAAGATTCTATCAATATTAAGCCCACAGCGAGGTTCGTGGGAAAAAAATGGAGTCCAACGAGATCAAGATCACCCAAAACAGAGCTCGGATGAAGGAGATACGAGCTTTTGAAGTCGGCACGAGACTCGAGGCGGTGGAGGACCGTCGGCGGGCAGCAGCGGCGGGCCGTTGGCGACGGCGCGCGGGACGCGCGACCCAGGCGCACGGGACGCGCGACCCAGGCGGGCGCGTGGCCCAGGCGGGCGCGTGGCCCAGGCGGACGCACGGCCCAGCCTGTGCGCGGGCCCGCGCGCAGGCGCGGCCCAGGCCCGCGCACGCAGGCTGGCCCAGGCCCAGGCGGTCTGCCTGGCCCTTTACACCGGTCCACGATGGATCGGGCGGTCCACGGTTGGGCCTGTGGATCGTGTGGGCGTTTTCCACGCATTTCACGCAGTCCACGGCACCATTCCATGGACCGATCGCGATCGAACGGCCCAGTGAGTTCTCGGTGACGATCCGACGGTTCAGGAGCGTGATTTGGCTTGTTTAGGAGACCTAAACCAAATCTAATTAGGTTTAAACCCAGTTTAAGCCTTTAAAAGGGCCTGTGACGAACAGAGAGTGGTGTGGTTCATTTTCTCAGCCGCGCAGAACCCAAGAAGAGAGAAGAGAGAAGAGAGAGGCAGAAGCGCTGAGAGACAAGGAGCAGGAAGCTCCTGGACAGCGGTCGTCAGGCACTTCAGGGGTTCAGGGGGTCTTCCAAGAGAGAGAGAGCTTTTGTGCGGAGAACTTCTAGTGAGAGAGAATTGGGTGTACAAGGGGTGAGGGTGAGGTCTCCTCTTATAAAATTTCTTTTTCATAGTGAAGTTTGCATGTCCCGTGGAGGCGAGCCCTTTTGTGGCTGATCCACGTATTTTGATTGTTTTTTCTTTTTGTTTTGTTTCTTCTTTCTTCCTGCTGCATCGCGTGGTACTGAAAAGATCTTGGAATATAGTGTCCAGGCCAGACATCCACCCAACACATAGCATTCTATTTGGATTGAGATTTGGCAATGAATCTCAATACCTCCTTCATGGATGTCAACCATGACCTTGCTCAACATCAAGTTGTTGTTTCATAGCCCCAGGGAATAAATAGAACTATGTTCTATTGTGAAATGATGGCTCGTATATCAAATCTGCCCTAGTGCAAGGACAGTGCTCTAATCAGCTTGGTTGGCATTTCACTGGTCTTCGTTTTGTATCCACAAAGGATTTGCATTATTTCTATCAAAGCTCGGCCCTCTCGATGGCTTCCTTCAATTTCTCCTGGATATGGAAGTTAAGTGTGCCATGCGAATTAAATTCTTTTGCTGGAAATTGCAATGGCTTAGACTACCTAGTGAGGAGCTCTCGTGCTCTCGACGTATCATTAGCATCGCCTCTCAAAATGTGATTTCTGTCCTGGCCTCGTCAAGGATGGCACACACGGTGAAAAATAACTCAACTGTAGCTAGCTTTATTGTACGTAATCATGAAGGGGAATGCAATTCCACATGCGGAATTGATAGATGCCTAGTTAGGCCTCCAAATCATTATCTCTATCTTTCACTTATCCCGGGCTTTTGTTAACGCAAGGTGACTCTACCACAATTGTATCCTGGTTATCTGATCTAACCGAAGAATCAACACTGCATTCCCCACAGGTGAAGGACATCAAGATGTAGACTCACTCGTCATGATGTGAAGATCCAGCATATTTACGGGAAAGGAAATCAAGCAACCGATTGAGCTGCAAACCATGCCCTCCTAGGTGATTTTTTTGTTTTCTAGAGCGGACAAGATCCACCCCCAACTTGCACTTATTTTGAATGCCGATGCTCTTCAAACTAATTTTTTGACACATGTTTAGTCTATATATTTTCTGCTCTCACTTTATTATAATCATGCAACTTTATCTGTTGGTAGTTATCAGTTATCCTTTACTTTGGATCACTCACTCTACCATTGGCAATATTTGGCTCTATCTGGGATGTAATGGTTATCCTGTTATTTACTTTCTATATGTGCAAGCTACTCTATGATCATTTCGGGGCAATCAATACTTTTACCAGGCTGTTATTTATTCCAAAGGAAATTGCTTCATGGTTGCATCTTACTGCATTCCACCATCAGCCTCACTACATTATGACTTGTTTGTTTTTCTCATCCCCAGATTAACCTTGAAAGTTATGTACATGCAGCTCCATAAACAGAGTTCTACGTGTTAGTAAATAAACATAAATATAATATCATTAATGTTGGGAGTCTAAATGTCTTGGGAGTCAAAGAGTCATATAGAAACTTTCATTATCTAGAAGATGCATGAGTAATTATGAGTTAATCTCGGAATATAGACGTGACTCTTGGGAAAAAGTGTTATAAATGCATATTTAGTGATGTATTATGTCTAGTAAGTTTTCCTAATGGCTATAAATACCTATGGGTCATTTTGTAATGAAACAATGAGCATTTTGAGCCTTTGAGTACCTTCATAAAATATAGTATTATTTTATTCCGAGCCCATCATTCTTTCTTTGACAACTTCAAAGCGGTATCGGAGCTATAATGTCCACCAATAGTCTCCTCCAGCCCTCCTTTCCTCGCCTCACCAAAACAAACTATGAAAATTGGTGCCTGCAAATGAAGGCTCTACTTGGGTCTCAAGATCTTTGGGATCTAGTAGAAGAAGGCTATCAAGAGCCAAGAGAAGGAGAGGCTCTCACCAATCAACAAAGGGAGTCTCGAAGGAGGGATAAGAAAATCCTATATTTCATCTATCAATCTATAGATGAATCAGCTTTTAAGAAGATCGCGGCGGCAACCACTTCAAAGTAAATATGGGAGATTCTCCAAAATTCATATAAAGGAGTAGAGAAGGTGAAAAAAGTTCGCCTCCAAATTCTTCGAGACAAATTTGAAGCCCTACAGATGAAGGAATCTGAATGTGTTTCGGATTATTTCATAAGAGTTTTAGCCGTTGTCAATCAATTGAGGAGGAACGACGAAACTATAGATGACACCAGAGTGATAGAAAAAATTCTACGCTCATTGGGTGTCAAATTTGACTATATTATGGTTGCCATCGAAGAATCAAAAGATTTGGAAGAGATGACTATAGACGAGCTTATGGGTTCTCTACAAACTCATGAAGAAAGATTCAACAAGAGGAGGCAAGAGCCTTTGGAGCAAGTTCTTCCATCCAAGATTTCTTTGAAGGAGAACAAAGAAGACTCCAAGAATAAAAGGAGTCAAAGAGGCCGAGGATGAGGCCGTGGCCAATGGAGAGGCCGTGGACGCGGTCGAGGATGTGAATGCTACAATAACAAAGAGGAGTTAAGCCAAAATTCAAAAGGAGAATGTGGACAAGGAGGCTCATCTAGAGGCAGAAGGTATGACAATTCCAAAGTTCATTATTTTAATTGCAACAAACTTGGTCATTATGCTTCAGATTGTTGGTATAATGATGCTAACCAAGTTGAAGAGAAGGCTCATTATGCAAAAAAGAAAGAAGAAGATGATGATGAAATTTTATTGCTTGTTTGCAAAGAAGATGACACCGGTGAGCAAAATATGTGGTTCTTGGACATCGGTGCAAGTAATCACATGTGTGGTTATAAAAATATGTTCACGGAGTTAGATGAATCGGTGAATGGATATGTCTTTTGATGACTCCTCCAAAGTAGACGTGAAAGGCAAAGATAAAATCCTTATTTAATTAAAAGATGGAAGTCATAAATTTATCTTTAATGTTTATTACATATCGGAGATGAAGAACAATATTTTGAGTTTGGAGCAGCTTTTGGAGAAAGGATATGATGAGCATATGAAAAATAGAAATCTATTTTTGAGAAATCAAAAGAATGATTTGATAGCCCATGTTCAAATGACAAAAAATAGAATGTTCATGCGTAACATCAAACATGTTGATACTAAATATTTGAATGCAAGTGTGAAGGATTGTTCATGGCTTTGGCACTTGAGATTTGGTCATCTTCACTTTGATGGCCTTAAGCAACTATCAAGCAAGAAGATGGTGAAAGGCTTACCACATATTGACTCTCCAGAATAACTTTGTGAAGGGTGTGTTCTTAGTAAGCAATCAAGAAAGAGTTTTTCCAAAGAAGCTTCCTATCATGCAAAGAAACCACTTGAACTCATCCACACTGATATATGTGGACCAATTTCTCCAACATCTTTTGGAGAGCATCGTTATTTTCTAACCTTTATTGATGATTTTAGCAGAAAAACTTGGGTGTATTTTTTGAAGGAGAAGTCTGAAGCATTTTCCACATTTAAGAAGTACAAAGCTATGGTGGAAAAAGAATGTGGCTACTACATCAAGGCCCTACGATCCGATCGTGAAGGCGAATTCACATCCAAAGAATTCGAATATTTTTGTGAGGAGCATGGCATTCGATGATTCTTGACGGCATCCTATTTTCCCTGACAAAATAGAGTGGCGGAGCGAAAGAATCGGACTATCTTGATATGGTTCGAAGTATGCTGAAGATGAAGGTCATACCGAAGGAATTTTGGATGGAGGTCGTAAATTGTACAGTCTACTTGCTTAATCGATGTCCTACCAAGAGCCTAGAGGATATAACTTCACAAGAGGCATGGAGTGGAAGACAACCTAGTGTCTCACACTTGAAGATTTTCGGGAGTATCACCTATTCTCATACCCCAGACCAAAGAAGAATGAAGCTTGAAGACAAGAGTAAAAAAATTATCTTTATCGGGTATGATGCTCGATCTAAAGCTTATAAGTTCTTTGATCCAAAAACTAAAAAGATTCATATTAGTATAAATGTGGAGTTTCATGAAGATGGCATGTGGAGTTGGCAATCAAACAAAGAGCTATTTTATGAAGAAAAAGAAGAAGAAGAGAAAGAATCCAAGGTGCATTTTGAAGTTTCTTCACCACCTTCATCTTCACATTTTAGAGTATCACCTCTTTTGGATGATAGTCCAATGCAAAAGAAGATAAGGAGTTTGCAAGAGCTATATGAGGTAACAAACGAACTTAATCTCATTTGTCTTTTGGCTAACAATAAAAATATTTCTTTTGAAGATGCAATACAAGATAAGATTTGGAAAGCCGCCATGGATGAGGAGATCAAAGTAATAGAAAAAAATAATATTTGGGAACTTACTACTCTCCCTGAAGCCATAAATCTATAGAGGTTAAATGGGTTTACAAGAAGAAGAAGAATGCTCAAGGACATATAGAGAAGTACAAAGCAAGATTGGTAGCCAAAGGCTACAAGCAACAAGCCGGTATCGACTATGAAGAAGTGTTTGCCCAAGTTACTCGCATGGAAACTGTAAGATTACTTATCTCTATTGCAGCACAATTCAAATGATCAATTCTTCAAATGGATGTCAAATCAGCTTTCTTGAATGGAATTTTAGAAGAAGAAGTTTATGTGAAACAACTCGAAGGGTATGTGAAGAAGGATCATGAAGAAAAAGTTTTGAAGTTGAAGAAGACGCTCTATGACTTGAAATAAGCACCTAGAGCATGGAATAGTAGAATTGATGCATACTTCAAAGCTAATGACTTCATGCAATGTCCATATGAGCATGCCTTATATGTGAAGAAGAAGAATGAAGATATATTGTTTGTTTCTTTGTATGTGGATGATCTTATTTTTATAGGAAGTAACCCTCAAATGTTTGAAGAATTCAAGCAAACTATGACCTTAGAGTTTGAGATGACAGATTTGGGGCTTATGTCATATTTTCTCGGCTTAGAGGTCAAGACAATGAAGGCATCTTCATTTCTCAAGAAGCATATGCAAAGGAGATTCTTAAGAGGTTTAAGATGAAAAATTGCAAGCCAATAAGCACCCCTGTTGATTGTGAAGTCAAACTATCAAAATTTGAAGAAGGTAAGGTGATGGATCCTATTCTTTGTAAAAGCTTAGTTGGAAGCTTAAGATATCTCACATGCACAAGACCGGATATTCTATATGGAGTTGGCTTATTAAGTCGTTTCATGGAGGAACCAAAATGTACACATTGGAACGTCGTAAAAAGAATTTTTCGTTACATCCGAGATACTATATCTCATGGATTAATGTATTCTCCTTCTTATGATTTTTGGCTTTTTGGTTATTCGGATAGTGATTGGGGAGGAGATTCGGATAATAGAAAGAGTACAATCGGATTTGTTTTCTATATGAGTGATACATCATTCACTTGGCTTTCTAAGAAGCAAGCTATTGTGACTCTTTCTACTTGTGAGGCGGAATATGTTGCAGTATCTGTAGCGAAAATTTAGTGCAGGGGCAAAATGATAATTTTAAATCTTTTTGAATTTTACTATTTTATAGCAAAATTATTAATTAATCTCATTAATTAATACTAATTAACCCTACACTAGGATCTAAATATGATACAACAGCATGCATTTAAATTTGAAATTCAAATTTGAATCAGTAAACCTTTTACAGTACTGTGTTCAGAACACATCACCTTTTGCGGATAGTCGATCACCGCAATCTGATCACTGTCGGGGGGCTCTGATCGTCACCTCATAGCCACACAAATGTCTGGCCTCTGCGGATCGTCCACACGAAGCTCCCGTCTGATCAGCTCCTCACGAATGCTAGTTCGTGATTTCACCCTTTTGATGGCAGATGTTGATCGAACTCCTTCGATCAATGTGTGCCGACTCCTCGGATACTCTGGATCATTTGCACGATTGCTTGAGAGGCTGATGGATCTCTCCCTAAAATTTGGTAGACTCACGACACTCGTGGCACACCAATCTCACTTCCCAAACCCTAGGTAGAAACCCTAGGGTACACACTAGAAACCCTGCGCTCAATTTTTTTTCTTTTCTTTCTTTTTCTCTCAGAAGGTTTTGGACCTTCACCTTGTGTACAAACTTTTCTCACGCCCCAAAGTTTTTCTCCTAAAATTTCTACACACGTCCCACCTTTTTCCTCTTTTTAAAACAACGTCGAACGTGTCTTATCCGCGTGAGAGGATAAAAATAAGTGGTTGCACATTTGAATTCAAATCAAATTTGAATTCAAATACAAAACCAACTCATCCCTATCCACTTGTGCGTGAGAAGAGAAGGGGCGTGAGTTAATTTGTGCATAGAGAGTTTACACGAGAAACATTTTCTCATGTAAAATATGGGGCGCACAAGATAAGACCATGGCGCATGGATTAGTTGGTTGCTCATTCAAATTCAAACTTTCTTTTGAATTTGAATGGCCAACCAACTTATTTTTATCCAGATATTTGGCACACAAGGGTGGGCGTGGGATGGCTTCTGTGTGGAGAAAATTCATGAGATGTTGCTTCTCGTGAATTTAAATATGCACAGAAGAAGTGAGGTGGCGCAAGGAGAAAAGTCAAGATGGTTTGAACCTAATTGAGCCAACCTAATCTAAATAGGTTAAGCACAATTAGAATAAATTAAATCCAATTTAATTAGGCTTAATTAGGCTCAATAAAATCCTAATCAAATCAGGAATTAACTAAACCTAATCTCTGATCAAATCAGGGACTAAACCACCTTAGCGATTAGGTCAACATTTAACCTAATCGGGTCAATCCAAACTGAATCCAATTCAATTGGACTTGATCCAAAAATAATTACTTAATCAAATTGAGTTAATTAGTGATCAAATCACTAATTAAACCTCTCATAAATATTGAGTCCAAATCCGATGGGCAATCAGGCATCAGAGACCATCGATATGAAATCCTGATCAAAGAGTTCAAATTTCAAATTCAAAATTTAAAATTCAAAATTTTGACCCCGGTACCCAAAATGTGTGAAACTCATGATCAGAGAATCCTAATTCTCAATCATAGAGTCCCAGACACATAAGACTCACAATCAGCCATCTGATCAGAAAGGAACCACTAATGTGTGTGATCCCGCAGGTTCGAACCTAAGCCGGTAGCACAGAAACCAATTCCTGTACTAATCGAAGTGACCATCTAGCAATGGTACCCGACGATCGGATAGGTCGAATAATCACAATCGCAACATTCAGAACCTACGTGAATATGGTTACCGTATAATTCATCCCTTTTGACCCCTGTGTTTAGGACGACTCAGGATTAAACTGTCAACTCTGATGATATCATCCGAATCATGCTCAACTCAATTAGTCCTGTGACTCCTCACTAGGACTACCCTGGCCAAGGTTTTGCTAAATTGAAACACGACTGTACACAGCTCCTAAACTGGAGTGGTCAATCCCATCTTGACACACGCACTGATAAGTCAAGTACTTGACTGCACCCAGCAGCCTTCCGTCATTGAATTAGAAATTCAGGTAGTCCAGTGCCTAAGTGCAGTGAGTTGCTTGTAAGTCACCATGACGATCTCAGGTCGGAGGGATATTTATACCCATATCCCATCGGAGCAAATTTTGACAGCAGAAATAGCTCCGGAGTTGATCACGTTCAGTGCAGATGTACCATTACATCTCACCTGTATGCCATAGGAGTGTCTCCACACTCTTTGGTTATGAGGACAACCAACCCATATGGCACACAACGACCTATGCTCGATAAACGTTGTCGTCCTTGGTAACAACGTATCATTTGGTCGCGAACATGTTTAAGGACTAAGCGACAAATCCTCCTTTGTCGAGTCTAAATAGTCCTAAGGACTTCACCACAACATAGGAGTTCATTAGAAGATGAAACATTTGTGATGAAAAAATATCAAAATAATATTTATTTATTTATAATTCATGTACTAATACAAAAGGAGCACAACCGTCAACAGGCTGACGATTGGCTTTGGGACACTATTCCCAACAATCTCCCACTTGGCCTAAAGCCTATCGGTGCAGTATCTAATACCCATCTTCGACTTGTAGTCGTTGAACTCCTTCATCGCAATCGCTTTAGTGAATGGGTCGGCCAGGTTCTCCTTCCCGTCGATCTTCTGAAGGTCGACGTCACCTCGATCCATGATCTCCTGGATGAGATGGTAGCGGCACAGAATATGCTTCGTCCGCTGGTGTGCCTTTGGTTCCTTCGCCTGAGCAATGGCTCCAGAGCTGTCGTAGTAGAGCAGAACTGGACCAACAAGGGAGGGTGCTACTCCGAGCTCGGTGATGAATTTCCTCAGCCACACCGCTTCTTTGGCAGCATCTGATGCAGCAATATACTCCGCCTCGCATACTGAATCAGCCATAGTGTGCTGCTTGGAACTCTTCCAGCAGACAGCCCCACCATTAAGGGTAAAAATAAATCCTGACACACTCTTGCTATTATCACGATCAGACTGGAAACTAGAGTCTGTAAATCCTATAAGTCTCAAGTCCGATTCACCATATATAAGCCACTGGTCCTTAGTATTTCTTAAATACTTCAGGATGGTTTTAACAACCTTCCAGTGATTCTCTCCTGGATCAGATTGGTATCTACTCACTACCCCTAGTGAGTATGCCACATCTGATCGTGTACATGTCATGGTGTACATGATAGATCCCACTACCGAAGCATATGAAATCCTACCCATACGCTCTCTCTCTTGAGGTGTTGTCGGACAATCCCTCTTCGAGAGAGAATTTTCATGGCCTATCGGTAGATAGCCTTTCTTGGAATTTTTCATGCTGAACCTTTTCAGCATAGTATCAATGTACGTGGACTGGGATAAGCCAAGCAACTTTTTGGATCTATCTCTATAGATCCTCATCCCTAGGATGTAGGAAGCTTCTTCCAGATCCTTCATGGAGAACTGTGATGATAGCCAAATCTTTATTCTCTGTAATGCAGGGACATCATTCCCGATTAAGAGAATGTCATCCACATACAATACAAGAAATACTACTACTGGACCATTAGCCCACTTATAAATGCAGGGCTCTTCTCCGTTCTTAATGAAGCCATACATTTTGATCATCCTATCAAAACATATGTTCCAACTCCGAGATGCCTGCTTAAGTCCATAAATAGACCTCTGTAGCTTGCACACCTTAGACTCATCTGTGGATGTGAACCCTTCAGGTTGTATCATATACACCTCTTCATCCAGCTCTCCGTTTAGAAAAGCTGTCTTCACATCCATCTGTCAGATTTCATAGTCCAGATGGGCAGCTATCGCAAGCATAAGCCGAATGGATTTGAGCATTGCCACAGGAGAAAATATCTCGTCATAGTCTATACCATAACATTGACGATATCCCTTGGCAACCAGACGGGCTTTATAGGTCTCCACCTTTCCGTCTGCGCCCCTCTTCCTTTTGAAGACTCACTTACACCCTATGGGTTTTACTCCTTCGGGTGGGTCAACCAATGTCCACACATCGTTGACCTTCATGGACTCCATTTCGAATTTCATGGCCTCTAGCCATTTCTCAGAGTCAGGTCTCTGCATTGCATCCATGTAGGTGATCGGATCCTCATCATTTTCATCAAGTTCGACAAGATCACCATTCCGGACCAAGAAACCATAGTATCTGTCCGGTTGATGTGGTACTCTACCAGACCATCTTAAGGGTGCATAATCAATGGGCTCTGGATCTGATCTAATCAAATCCGATTCAGGTTCAGTAACATGTGTCGATTTTTCCACCTGTCGAACTTCGTCAAGTTCGACCTTAGAGGCAACAGTTTTTCAACTAAGGAACTCCTTTTCTAAAAAAAATTGCCTTAAGGCTGACAAACACCTTTTGCTCATCAGCAAGGTAGAAATAATATCCTTTGGTCTCTTTTGGGTACCCTATAAAATTACACTTGTCAGACCTAGGTCCAAGCTTGTCTGTAATTAAACGTTTAACATAAGCCGGACACCCCCAAACCCTAAGGTGCGAGAGTACTGGCTTACGTCCTATCCATATCTCATATGGCGTTTTGGCTACAGACTTACTCGAAACTCTATTTAGAAGGTAACAAGCCGATTCGAGTGCATATCCCCAGAGGGAGATCGGCAGACCAGCAAACCTCATCATGGATCGAATCATGTCTAACAGGGTCTGATTTCTCCTTTCAGATACACCATTATGCTGTGGTGTTCCAGGAGGAGTCCACTGAGAGAGAATCCCATTCTCTCCTAGATATGTCAGAAATTTATTGAAAAGGTATTCACCTCCTCGATCAGATCGAAGAGTTTTAATACACTTTTCAGTTTATTTTTCTACCTCATTTCGGAATAGTTTGAACATTTCAAATGATTCTGACTTATGCTTCATTAAATAAACATACCCATACCTAGATAGGTCGTCTGTGAAGGTTATGAAGTAGAAAAATCCACCTCTTGCACTTGAGCTCATGGGTCCACATACATCAGAATGTACCAGACCTAAAAGTTCACTGGCTCGCTCACCTTTTCCAGTAAAAGGTGACTTGGTCATCTTCCCAAGAAGACAGGACTCACAGGTTGGAAGTGATTCACAATCACTAACTTCAAGAATTCCTTCTTGAGCCAACCTGTTTATCCTGTTCTTATTGATATGACCTAGCCTACAGTGCCAAAGGTAGACTTCTGACACATTATCTATTCTAGAGCGTTTACCGAAGTTTTGAACCACATTAACAGACTGTGATAGTAAGTAAATTCTATTATTTAATTGTCCAACAAATATTGTAACACCATTCAAAATGATATTGCAAATATTTTTTTTATTAAAAAATCACAACCGTACATGGCCAAAAGGCCTACAGAAATAATATTTAATAAAAAACTTGGACAATAGTGACATTCACTCAGAATTACATTACGAGAATTGATTACAAGACTCATGATTCCTAAAGCTAGAACTGGAACTTTGCTTCCATCTCCAACGTTCAGGAACCTCTCGCCTTCATCAAATCTCCTACTGACCTACAGACCCTGCATCGAATTATAAATATGATAAGGGCTTTCGGTATCCAATACCCAGGCAGTAGTATCACAAATCAAAAAGTTGCAAGGAGTTATCATATAATTATCTTGCTTCTTCTTTGGCCTGTTCAGGTCCAGGGAGGCAATGTATTGAGGACAGTTCCTCTTCCAATGCCCCTGCTTCTTGCAAAAGAAGCACTCCGCCTGGCTCTGATCGTGCTTGCGCTTCTTGGTCTGACCCTGTGCTACTGTCCCAGCATGAGATTGCACCTTCTTATTTTTCTTCTTCTTGTTCTTCTTCCCCTTCCCAAAGGGTTGACGACGAGAAGAAGACCCTCCCACTACATTCACCGACTCCTTATGGAGATGGTGATCCTTCTCAAAGTTCTGCAGCAACCCCAACAATCCGTGGTAGTTTACTGCAGGCTTTGTCATTCAAAAATGAGTAAGAAATGGGAGGAAGGACTTGGGCAAGGAATTAAGGATCGCATCCTTACCGAGCTGCTCGTGCAGAGGAAAGCCCAATTTGCTTAGGCGCTCAATCATCTCGATCATGTACAGTACATGATCAGTGACTGAGGCCCCATCCCTCATCCGAGCATTGAAAATGGCACAACTAGTTTTGTGCCTTTCAATGTCGTCAGGAGTGCCAAAGGAGTCGTTCAACATTTGAAGCATCTTCTGTGGTTGGGCATTCTCAAACCTTCGGCTGAACTCGTCATTCATTACTGCCAGCATAATACATCGAACGGTGGTGCGGTCATTGAGCCACTTCAAGTAAGTATCTCGGGTCGTCTTACTAGCGTTCGGAGCTGGCTCCTCAGGTGCTGGATCCGTTACTACATAAAGGATTCGCTCATGCTCAAGGATGATTTTCAATTTTCGATACCAGCTATCGAAATTGGGTCCCATGAGCTTGTCATTATCTAATAATGACTGAAGCGACAGGGTAGTGGCCATAGCTGCATAAAGAAAAATGAGACCTCTATTAGTACATAAATTAATACTAAAGACTTGGACTTTAGTCTAAAGTTTTTTCCAATATTTTTACGAACTGGTAGCCTCATCCTTCAATTCGAGGAATTACTTTAATTCCTTAATGGGTACCAGAATCCACACAGACTACACACGAGCCCAACTTTGGTTGGTCAACCCATGTGCATCTATGGGTAGGTTCTTAACCAGTTGTTTCTCTAAACAACTTCTAGTAATTGATTTTGCCCCAGAACCTAATCAGTAGGCTTTGGCCTCCACTGAAAAGATCTGGTTAGGTCCAACCATTAACATGACTTAATTTAGTGAATCGGACCAATAAATGATCAGGCCCGACTTTGGCCGGCCAACCTAACCACCATCAGAAAGACTCAATCAAATTATCATATTATGAATAATAATTTCATTAGCCAATGAGCACCAGGCCTTTGGGCCTCCAATGATCATTGAACTAATGGACTCATTATCACTCACTTAATGGGAGGCTATGACTTAGTTATCATTATAACTTAATCATTTTAGGGACCTAATAATTTTGAGGATTTTATTAAAGAATAGTAGAGAAAAAATCATCCAGCCAATTTCAATCCTCCCACTGACTTCACCAAGTCAGATTAAAAAGGATTTAATTAAAGCTGGCATTAGGAGCATCTAAATCAGTCACACTGATTTACCTAATGACATGGGTGAGCTCTAATCACCAAGTGATCTAATCAAAATCTAACTTACCAGATTGGCCAGGTAAGTGAGATCAGTGGTGGGGATTTGCCATTAACTCGTCAATGATCGAATCAATGCGAGTAGCTCCCGCTTAAGAACCACTGGTCAAAACTGTCGAACTTACCTTAGACACCAACCGGTTCATTAGTTTTAATTTTGATCAACTTAGTAAATAGGGCTCCACCGCATAGCCATGAATTAAGTCCATCTTGGTCTAGTTAAAGACATGGACCCATTCAACTACAACTATTGAAGTTGAGTCTAGAGTATCCTTGACCTAATCTAATTCAACTTTTGATTAGATTTGACCAATTACTCCATTTAGTCCATTTTTTAAGCTAACCTTAGGTCTAACCCAATTATGGACCTAATTCATCTAACCCATTGACCTACAAGTTTATGCAATTATCTTAGGTCTTAATTCACAATTCTAGACCTACTAGACAACACTTAATTCTTTTAATTAAGTACTTGGGCTGATGGGTCAGGGTTTGGTATTTCGAAAATAAATTTTTAAATTTTGAATTTTGAATTTCAAATTTCAAATTTTAAATTTTAAATTTCAAATTTCAAATTTCAAATTTGAGATTTCAACCAAATTTCAAATTTCAAATTTTGAATTTCAAATTTGAAACTTCTAACAAATTTCAAATTTCAAATTTCAAATTTTTTTGAATTTCAAATTTTGAATTTTGAATTTCAAATTTAAACTTATAGATTACACCTTAATCTACGCATGCATATGTATATCATATTCTAGAACCATGCTCCGATACCATTTGTAGCAAAAATTTAGAGCAGGGGCAAAATGATAATTTTAAATTTTTTTGAATTTTACTATTTTACAGCAGAATTATTAATTAATCTTATTAATTAATACTAATTAACCGTATACTAGGATCTAAATATGATACAACAGCATGCATTTAAATTTGAAATTCAAATTTGAATCAGTAAACCTTTTACAGTACTGTGTTCAGAATACATCACCTTTTGCGGGTAGTCGATCACCGTAATCTGATCACCATCGGAGGGCTCTGATCATCACATCATAGCCACATAAATGTCTGGCCTCTGCAGATCATCCACACGAAGCTCCCGTCTGATCAGCTCCTCACGAATGCTAGTTCGTGATTTCACCCTTTTGATGACAGATGTTGATCGAACTCCTTCGATCAATGTGTGCCGACTCCTCGGATGCTCTGGATTATTTGCACAGTTGCTTGAGAGGCTGATGGATCTCTCCCTAAAATTTGGTGGACTCACGACACTCGTGGCACACCAATCTCACTTCCCAAACCCTAGGTAGAAACCCTAGGGTACACACTAGAAACCCTACGCTCAATTTTCTTTCTTTTCTTTCTTTTTCTCTCAAAAAGTTTTGGACCTTCACCTTGCACATAAACTTTTCTCACGCCCCAAAGTTTCTCTCCTAAAATTTATACATACGTCCCACCTTTCTCCTCTTTTAAAAAAAACGTCGAACGTGTCTTATCTGCATGAGAGGATAAAGATAAGTGGTTGCACATTTGAATTCAAATCAAATTTGAATTCAAATGCAAAACCAACTCATCCCAATCCACTTGTGTGTGAGAAGAGAAGGGGCGTGAGTTGATTTGTGCATGGAGAGTTTACATGAGAAATATTTTCTCGTGTAAAATATGGGGCGCACAAGATAAGACCATGGTGCATGGATTAGTTGGTTGCTCATTCAAATTCAAACTTTCTTTTGAATTTGAATGGCCAACCAACTTATTTTTATCCAGATATTTGGCGCACAAGGGTGGGCATGGGATGACTTCTGCGTGGAGAAAATTCATGAGAAGTTGCTTCTCGTGAATTTAAATATGTACAGAAGAAGTGAGGTGGCACAGGGAGAAAAGTCAAGGTGGTTTGAACCTAATTGAGCCAACCTAATCTAAATAGGTTAAGCACAATTAGAATAAATTAAATTTAACTTAATTAGGCTTAATTAGGCTCAATAAAATCTTAATCAAATCAAAAATTAACTAAACCTAACCCCTGATCAAATCAGGGACTAAACCACCTTAGCGATTAGGTCAACATTTAACCTAATCGGGTCAATCTAAACTGAATCCAATTCAATTGGACTTGATCCAAAAATAATTACTCAATCAAATTGAGTTAATTAGTGATCAAATCACTAATTAAACCTCTCATAAATATTGAGTCCAAATCCGATGGGCAATCAGGCATCAGAGACCATCGATATGAAACCCTGATCAAAGAGTTCAAATTTCAAATTTAAAATTTAAAATTCAAAATTTTGACCCCGGTACCCAAAATGTGTGAAACTCATGATCAGAGAATCCTAATTCTCAATCATAGAGTCCCAGACACATAAGACTCACAATCAGCCATCTGATCAGAAAGGAACCACTAATGTGTGTGACCCCGCAGGTTCGAACCTAAGCCGGTAGCACAGGAACCAATTCCTGTACTAATCGAAGTGACCATCTAGCAATGGTACCCGACGATCGGATAGGTCGAATAATCACAATCGCAACATTCAGAACCTACGTGAATATGGTTACCGTATAATTCATCCCTTTTGACCCCTGTGTTTAGGACGACTCAGGATTAAACTGTCAACTCTGATGATATCATCCGAATCATGCTCAACTCAATTAGTCCTGTGACTCCTCACTAGGACTACCCTGGCCAAGGTTTTGCTAAATTGAAACACGACTGTACACAGCTCCTAAACTGGAGTGGTCAATCCCATCTTGACACACGCACCGATAAGTCAAGTACTTGACTGCACCCAGCAGGCTTCCATTATTGAATTAGAAATTCAGGTAGTCCAGTGCCTAAGTGCAGTGAGTTGCTTGCAAGTCACCATGGCGGTCTCAGGTCGGAGGGATATTTATACCCATATCCCATCGGAGCAAATCTTGACAGCAGAAATAGCTCCGGAGTTGGTCACGTTCAGTGCAGATGTACCATTACATCTCACCTGTATGCCATAGGAGTGTCTCCACACTCTTTGGTTATGAGGACAACCAACCCATATGGCACACAACGACCTATGCTCGATAAACGTTGTCGTCCTTGGTAACAACGTATCATTTGGTCGCGAACATGTTTAAGGACTAAGCGATAAATCCTCCTTTGT
This sequence comes from Elaeis guineensis, assembly GCF_000442705.2. Classification (NCBI taxonomy): domain Eukaryota; kingdom Viridiplantae; phylum Streptophyta; class Magnoliopsida; order Arecales; family Arecaceae; genus Elaeis; species Elaeis guineensis. Next base: position 91,779,719 of record NC_026001.2, on the reverse strand, counting down.
CGAGTCTAAATAGTCCTAAGGACTTCACCACAACACAGGAGTTCATTAGAAGATGAAACATTTGTGATGAAAAAATATCAAAATAACTTTTATTTATTTATAATTCATGTACTAATACAAAAGGAGCACAACCGTCAACAGACTGACGATTGGCTTTGGGATACTATTCCCAACAGTATCTTCATGTATTTGCCATGCTATATGGCTTAGAAGATTATTACAAGATATCTATTTCTCTCAAGGTAATACTACTAAGATATATGTGGATAGCAAGTCGGCAATGGTATTAGCAAAGAATCCAGTCTATCACGAAGGGAGTAAGCATATTGACATCCGTTTTCATTTCATAAGGGAGTATATAAAAGATAAGAATGTGAAGTTAGCTTATGTAAAGTCTTATGATCAAGTTGTCGATAGCTTAGCCAAGCCACTTGCAGCAAATCTTTTTCACAAGCTCAAGAACTTATTTGGCATGAAGGATGGTGTTGCCCAGCTATGCAACCCAAGAGGGGGGGGTGAATTGGGTTTCTAAAAATTTTAAGCTTAACTTATAACTTATGAAAAATGTTTGACAAAAGCTAAATAAATAGGGAGAGTAAAATTAATTCAAGGCTAATGGCTAAAAGCTAGAATGCAAGAGAATAATGAAGAGTTAAAGAAAAGCAATTAGGCACACCACAAACAAAAAGATTTATAGTGGTTCGGTGCCAACCTTGCACCTACATCCACTCTCCAAGCTCCTACTTGGGAATTCCAATCTACTAATCTTGTATTCAACCCGAATACAAACGTCGAAAACTTTGACTCTAGCTATCCCAAGCTAGTCCACTTGTTTCTCGGGTACAAGCCAACCCAATACACTCCGATTCAAGGTTCGGATCAACCTTCCCTTGTTTTGGAACTCTTCCAAAACAAAAACAATAACACAAACAAAGTATAACAATGAATAGCACAAGTAAGCACAAAGAAAGCTCCTTTAATGAGCGTATGAGACTTTAAATACTCTTTACTCAAGAAGAAGAAGACCCTTTTTGATTTTCTCAAGGTGGTTGGAGACTAGAATGTGCACTTGAGGAGTTGGTGAGCTTGGATCAAAGGCTTCTTGAATTCTTTGAGTGAGCTTTTGCTTAAGACTGAAAAGTTTGCTTGAAATTCCTTTTTCAAAATCTCTCTTCTTGATTCTTGTTTTTGATTTCCACCTTTTTGTCCCTTTTATAGCTTCAGAAAATAGTGAAAAATATTCTAGGCTGAAATAGAGCCGTTAGACCACAATAAATGAGCATTAAAAGTATTTAAAACGGGTTAAAAACTAGCCGTTACAGAAAAATTCCATCATAGGGGTTGACTCATGGGTCGACTCATGCCTGGGAGTCGACTCATGGGTCGACCTCTGTGGAAAATCATCACAGAATCGAACGGAATGCAAAGTTCTGTAAAACTGGCTTAAAACCCGCAGAGGTCGACTCATGGGTCGACTCATGCCTTGGGGGTCGACTCATGGGTCGACTCACAGGATGTGCCAAATCTGTGCCGGTCAGGAATTTCAGCGTGCCAGTCATCTCATGTGCCATGAGTCGACTCATGATTTTCAATCATGCATATCTTTCAAAATACAAGTCCAAAATCAATGAAATTTTCACCAGTGGATCACAAATCTTTTGTTCTATCATTTGGTACTTTCAAATCAGAGTTTTGGTAAAATTATAATTTTGCCCCTGAAGAGCAATAAGTCTTTTTCAAGTGAGAAACATTAGTATCCCTTCAACTGCTTTGTAATCATCAAAATCAATCTAAGGAGCAACAATCTCTCCCTTTTTGATGATGACAAAATACTTGAACAAAAGTATTTATATGAATCAATGATCATGAATTTCAAAGGAATGAAATGCATTATAGGTAGTTTGAAGATAAATAGAAAATTTACTCCCAACTTATGAGTGCATTTGCTTGAAAAGAAGATTGATTCTTTTGGCATGTGATACATGTGCCCATTTGCATAAATAATTTGCCTATTGCTTAATGATTTAAAAATTTGCTCATTTGATTATGTGATTTTGGTATCAGAGTAGAAAATTTATTTTTGTTATCAGAGCAAAGCAGAATTTACCTTAGGATTTGAAAATTGCGTGTTTGAAAATATCTCATTTGCTCATTTGCTTGTTTTTCAAATTTCTTAGCATCTTGAAAATTCGCTCATTCTCATTTGATTATTTAATTTTAGTATCAGAGCAAGTTTAACAATTAAGTGTATCAATGCATGTCTAAGAATTAATTTTAAAGTATATAAGAGCATGTCAAATTTTAAGTGTATCAGAGCATGTCTAAGAAGTAATTTTAAAGTTTGATACTTTTTTTTAATTTCTCCCAATTCACTCATTTTATTTTTAAGTCTTTTATCAATCTTGCTTTTGATATTTTTCTTTAATTTCTCCCCCTTTTTGACATCATCAAACATTGTTAACTCCTCCTCTTTTTTTGAATACATTTTCTCTTTTTGTTTCTTGAAACTTCTTGTACTAATCATTAATTTTACTGACATTAATGTTTACTCCCCCTGAATACAGCAATCATAAAACAAAATATACCATTGAGTACTAGCAATTCATAGTATTTTAAGCACGCTCATAATTGAAAGGAACTCAATTTAAAGGACATACATTAAAAGTCAAAGAGTAGATACATAATCAAAAAGTGATTGATATCATAGCTGTTCCAATACATATTCCATAATATAAAAGTCAACCAGTTAATATCATTACATGGCCCAAAAGATAGATCCTAGAAAGAACAACAGACAAAGCTAGCTACAAGGATCTAGTAGAGCTCAATGACTAGATGGATCAGAATCAGATGTATCAGAGATAGGGTGGGGAGATGATGGATCACGACCAAAGACTCGTCCTCTACCCCGTCTGCCTCTGCCACGAGTGGAGGTGCTGGCACGAGTAGGTGGACGAGATGATGCTGAAGGCTGAGAAGCCATAGACTGGACTGCAAGAGAGAGCCTGATGGTATCAAGAAGGTTCAGAGCTCTCAAAATAGACTGAAGCAGTGCAGTGAACTGTGTAGAAGCATGCTCATTAGAGCCTCTGATCTCTCTCCTTAAAAAATCAAATCCACCCTCCAATACACCTCTAAGTCTGCCAGCCTCCGCAGTTAGGTCTGTGACCTCAACAGTGCACTCCTGTGGCTGTGGATGGGCCAGAGCTAACACTTGCCCCTGCAAGTCAAGTACTCTCCCAGTCAGTCTCAAAATGTAATCCTCGAGCTGCTGAATCCGAACTGACTGATCTGAGATCATCTGAAATACAGTGGAGATATGGGGGATCAAGGTCTGATCAGATGCATCTAATGATGTAGATCCCGGTGCAAAAGCTGAAGTGCTCCATTGACGAGAAAGCAAAAAAGCCACACGCTGAGAAATCAGCTCAATCTGATCATCAGCCAATCTGAACTCTGAGGGAGGTGCTCTGCTGTCTGGCTGCTGAACTGGTGTGTGCCTCCTGGTGGACTCTGAAGGGCCAGCCTCTGGATCTGAAACAAACTGGATGTCTGGAGATGCTGCCCTGAAGTCATGGAGAGGTGATGAGGGACCTTCTTCTTCAGCTCTGTCCTCAACTCTGTCCTCAGCTCTCTCTTCTATACCTTTGATCCAACCACCATCAATCCTAGTGAATCCCATGCGGTGCAGAGTGTGTTGGTTGATGGTGTCAGCGTGAGAAAGCCTAGCAGATGCCTCCCCCTCAAAACTAACTCCAAACCTCCTGAATACCAGTGTGAGGGCCATACCAAAAGGCAGATGTGCCTTGGATCTATTCAGTGTTTCTCTCATGGCCTCAATCATTAAAGCTGGGAGGTTTAAGGGGATTTGGGTGATCACATGAAACATTATACATATGTCTCGGCCAGAAAGGAGGTCATGTCTGCCACTTCTCGGGAAGAAAAGCTTTGTTACTAATTGATGTAGAATTCTCATTTCAATTGACAAGATCTTGGCTTCTAATTTATTTAGACTTTCCGAGTAAGTTCCTCCTAAAATCATATTGATCCCTTCTTCCTTCACTGGGAGTTCCATGTTAGAATATCCCTCACAGAGCAAATGTAGAATCTCTCCCAAAATAATAGGATCTAAGCAGATATCAATTCCCTTAACAGTAGAGGTTACTGTTCCATTGCCATAGTGCAGATTCAGATAAAACTCTCTAACCAAATCTACATATGTAACTTCTTTGAGAGAACAGTAAAATTCCCAACCTTGGTTTTTGATCTTTGAACTAAAGGAGAAACCTTCTTTTTCAAAGAATCTGAAGTCCACATTCTTGCCGGTTTCTACCTTTCTGTCAAAGAGAGGAATTTTGCTAGGGCTAAGAGGAGACTGAGAGGGACCTAGTGCAGATGCTGAAGTCGGAATGGGAGCAGAGGAGGTCTGAGAGGCTTGTCTTTTCCTGCGGACGCCTTCTTCCAGCTCACGGACTGATTTTCTTCTTTGAGGGAGTTTCATTTTTGGGGCCATTCTCACCACAAGAGCAAGCAAGGAGACTCGGAAGATCAAATAGGTGAGGAGAAGGAGGGTTATTAGAAGATGGAAAGGGATTTTTGGCGGAGAGAAATTCCGATTTTGAGAAGAACGATGGAAGCTAGGGCACGCTCCAACCGCTTCAATCAAGGGAGAAAGATGCGAAAAGCTCCTTTCCCAAGGGTGATTTGAGGTGGAGAGGTGATGGGAGAAGGATCTTGGGCTAAAACTTTGGATTTGGATAGAACGAAGATGAGGACGGCGAGTTTTGGAGGGAGGAAGACGAAGAAGGAGGGGTCGGCTCATGAACGGGCTTTAAGTTAAAAAGAAATGAACCCGTGGGATGTTGGCCAAAAATTTCAAGTATACCATTGGGTCGACCCTAGGGGGTCGACTCATGATTCACAAAATTTCAGGAAAAATATGAATAAATTTCAAAAAAATCCAAAATTTTGGGAGAAAAATTTTTGCTCAATGACAAGTTGTGAGAGGTATAATCTTGAGCGTTTAGGTCTAAGAGAGATGATGGAAAATGAGCTCAAAGACATTTTGACATCGATTCCTTGGAATTGGAGAAATATTTAGGCAAATGGATCAAGAATTCTTAGATTTCTCCTAATTTCACAGAATCTATCCTCACTTAGGGCCTTTGTAAAGATATCGGCTAATTGATTTTCAGTGCAAACATAGTCAAAAATTATATCTTTATTTTGAACATGTTCTCTTATAAAATGATGTCTTATTTTAATATGTTTAGACCTTAAATGTTGAATTAGATTTTTAGTAAGATTTATGGCACTAGTGTTATCACATCTTATGGGTGTTTCATTAAGTTTGATACCAAAGTCTTCGAGTTGTTGCTTAATCCACAAGATTTGAGCACAACAACTTCCGACTGTAATGTATTCGGCCTCAGTCGTAGACAGTGCTACCGAATTTTATTTCTTGCTAAACCAAGAGATTAGGTTAACTCCAAGAAATTGGTAAATTCCACTAGTGCTTTTTCTGTCTAATCTACATCCAGCAAAATCAGCATCTGAATATCCTATTAAGTCGATTAATGAGTCCTTAGAGTACTATAATCTTAGAGTTTGAGTACCATTTAAATATCTAAGGATTCTTTTAACAGCATTCAAGTGAGACTCTTTAGGATTAGATTGAAATCTAGCACACAGACAAACACTAAACATGATATCAGGCCTACTTGCAGTTAAATATAATAGAGAGCCAATCATACCTCTATAATATTTTAAGTCTACACATTTACCTTCTTCATCCTTGTCAAGCTTACATGAGGGGCTCATGGGTGTGCCAATTGCTTTGGAGTTCTCCATTCCAAATCTTTTGAGTAATTTCTTGGTGTACTTGCTTTGGGTGATGGAGATTCCTTCCTTTGTTTGTTTGATTTGGAGTCCGAGGAAGAATGTAAGTTCTCCCATCATGCTCATCTCGAACTCCCCCTGTATGAGCTTAGCAAAGTCTTGACAAAGAGATTCATTAGTAGACTCAAAAATAATGTCATCAACATATATTTGTATAATTAATATATCATTTTGATTTCTTTTAATGAAGAGGGTTGTGTCTACATTACCTCTTGAAAAATCATTATTTAGTAAAAATTTGCTTAGCCTATCATTCCAAGCCCTAGGTGCTTGTTTCAAACCATATAGAGCTTTATTTAATTTAAAAATATGATTAGGAAAAGCATGATTTTCAAAATCTGGGGGTTGTTCTACATAGACTTCTTCAGCAATATATCCATTCAAAAATATACTTTTGACATCCATTTGAAATAATTAAAATTTCATAAAGCAAGCATATGCAAGTAGAAGTCTAATGGCCTCTAATCTAGCAACAGGTGCAAAGGTCTCATCAAAATCAATTCCTTCTTCTTGATTATAATCTTTAGCAACCAATCTTGCTTTATTTCTTATTACATTTCCATGTTCATCTAATTTGTTCCTAAAGACCCATTTTGTGCCAATTATTGAATAATTTTTAGGTCTTGATACTAAAGTCCATACATTATTTCTTTCAAATTGATTAAGTTCCTCTTGCATTGCATTGATCCAATTATAATCATTTTCAGCTTCTTCAATAGTTTTTGGTTCAAGATGAGAGTCAAAAGCACAATGATTAAATACATCTTTAAGTGAAGAACGAGTTTTTACCCCATGCATAGGATCACCAATAATTAGCTCCTTAGGGTGATTGTGAACATACCTCCATTCTTTGGGTAGGTCATTTGTACCTTGAGGTTGTTCTTGATGTTCTTCACCTCCCTCATCCTGTTTGTCTTCATGTTCCTTATCATCTTGAATTGTTAAATCTTTCAGAGTGATTTTCTTCATTCCTTCTATGAGAGGATCTGCATCATCAACACCTTCATTCTTCCTTGAAGGAAGATCGTTAGATTCATCAAAGACAACATGTATCGACTCCTCTACTACTAAAGTTCTTTTGTTAAAAACTCTAAAGGCTTTACTAGTGGAGGAGTAACCAAGAAAGATTGCTTCATCTGATTTTGCATCAAATTTTTCAAGTCTTTCTTTACCATTATTTAACACAAAACATCGGCAACCAAAAACATGAAAATAAGCAATATTAGGTTTTCTTTCTTTCCAAAGCTCATAGGGGGTTTTCTTTAAAATTTGTCCAATCAAAGCACGATTTAAAATGTAACATGCCATGTTAATTGCTTCCGCCCAAAAATATCTTGGAAGGTTGCTTTCACAAAGCATGGTACGGGCCATTTCTTCTAAAGTTCTGTTTTTTCTTTCTACTACCCCATTTTGTTGGGGTGTCCTAGGAGCAGAGAAGTTATGGCCAATTTCCTTTTCATCACAAAAATTTTCAAAGTCTTGATTTTCAAATTCAGTTCCATGATCACTTCGAATATTTTGAATTGAAAATCCTTTCTCATTAGTGACTTTTCGGTAAAATTTAGTGAAAACATGAAAAGTTTCATCTTTGTGTGCTAAAAAGAAAACCCAAGTAAAACGAGAGTAATCATCTATAATTACAAAACCATATCATTTTCCTCCTAGAATAGTGGTTCTAGTAGGTCCAAATAAGTCCATATGCAAAAGCTCTAAAGGTCTAGAGGTTGAAACAATATTTTTGGATTTAAATAAAACTCTTGTTTGTTTACCTAGTTGGCATGCATCACAAATTCTATCCTTTTCAAAATTTAATTTTGGCAAACCAAGAACTAATTCTTTCTTAATTAATTTTGAAAGAGAATGCATGCTAATGTGTGCAAGTTTGCGATGTCAAAACCAACTAGTCTCATTAATTTTAGCATTCAAGGATACTAGGCATTGCATGTTTATTTTGGCTAAATTATTTAAATCTACCATATAAACATTACCATGTCTATGTCCAATAAATTTAATGCCATCATTAATAGGACTAATTACAATGCAAACAGACGATTCAAAAATAACTTTATATCCTTTATCACAAAATTGACTAATGCTTAGTAAATTATGCTTTAAACCATCTACTAACAAAATATTTTCAATATATTTGGAGGGAGTGATACCAATGTTACCTATACCGATGATCTTTCCTTTGCCATTGTCTCCAAAGATGACCATCCCTCCATTCTTAGCATCAAGAGTGATGAATTGGGATTCATCACCAGTCATGTGTCTCGAGCATCCACTGTCAAGATACCATTTCCTGTTTCCTCCTTGGGATGCTAGACACACCTGCAAGCAAAAGTCAAATTTTTGTTTTAGGTACCCAAGCTTTCTTGGGTTCTTTTTGGTTAGTTATAATGGTTCCTTTTGGAACCCATATTTTCTTTATATTTGAATTTGCAGACTTGATAGAGAAGCAAGTGTATGACTTATGTCCTACTCTATCACATTTGAAGCAAGTAATATTAGAAGACTTGTTACTTAAAGAGTTTACATAAATATTTTTCAGATATTTTTGTTTCTTCAAGGGGTTATAGCCAAGTCCAGCCTTATCATACACGGCCTTTTGATTTTCAAGAATCATATTAAGTTTATTTGAACTCAAGGTGAATTTTTCAACTAATGGTTTTAACTTGGCAATTTCATTCTTTAAACTTTGATTTTCTTGAAACAGGGTGGATTTTTCAATTGAAATGTTTTCATTTTGTTTCAATAGAGATTGATTTTTCAATTTTAGATCTTTGTTCTTCATCCCTAGTTTCTTTAATTCATCAACTAAATCATAAAAAGCTTCATGTAATTCTTCAAATGTAAAGTCACTAGGAGTTTCGGAAATTACCTCATTTTCGTGTACCATAAGGCACAGGTTGGCTTATTCGTTTGAGTTTTCCTCTTCGGAGCTTGAGTCATCACTCGCACTCCAAGTGGCCATCATAGCCTTCTTCTTGTACTTCTTGGGACCCTTCTTCAGTTGTGGGCATTCGGATTTGAAGTGTCTCGGCTTCTTGCATTCGTAGCAGATAAGGGGTTGGTCTTTCTCTTTTTCTTTGCTCTGTTCCCCTTTTGTGAATGGCCTCTTCCTCATCCCTTGTTTCCTTTTTCTCAAAATTTTTTTGAACCTTCGGGTAATGAGTGCCATCTCTTCATCCTGTTCTTCATCTTCAGTGTCATCGTTTCTTCATCTGGTGGAGCTGTGGATTTGAGGATAATTATTCTTTTCTTTTTGACTTCTTCCTCTTGATGTTGCTTCATGCTTAGCTCATGAGTCATCAATGATCCAAGAAGCTCTTCCAAGGGTAGAATGTTCAAGTCCTTGGCTTCTTGGATGGCTGTCACTTTGGCTTCCCAAGTTCTTGGTAAGGACTTGAGAATCTTTCTTACAAGCTCACTGTTAGTATATGACTTACCAAGACTCTTTAAACCATTTATAATATCAGTAAAATGAGTAAACATTTCAGTTATGGACTCATCATGCTCCATTTTAAACAATTCATATTTATGCACAAGCATGTTGATTTTAGACTCCTTTACTTGATTGGTTCCTTCATGGGTTACTTCTAACCTATCCCATATTTCTTTAGCAGATGAGCAAGTAGAAATGCGATTAAATTCGTTAGCATCAAGAGCACAATAAAGAACATTCATTGCTTTAGCATTTAATTGGGCCATTTTCTTATCAACCTCATCCCATTCTTTCTCGGGTTTGGTTGATTCCACTCCATCTATAATTTTAGTGGGTGTGTGAGGACCGTTCACTATGATACTCCACATATCATAGTCGAGTGCTTGAATGAATATTTTCATCCGAGCTTTCCAATAGGTGTAATTAGACCCATTGAAAAGTGGAGGTCAGTTGGTGGATTGCCCCTCGGCTAAAGAAGTACCGACTTGAGTTGCCATAGATCTTTGGCTTTTTGATTGTTTAGATCAAAGTAGGGCTAGAGCACCGAGCTCTGATACCACTTGTTGCCCAGCTATGCAACCCAAGAGGGGGGGTGAATTGGGTTTCTAAAAATTTTAAGCTTAACTTATGACTTATGAAAAATGTTTGACAAAAGCTAAATAAATAGGGAGAGTAAAATTAATTCAAGGCTAATGGCTAAAAGCTAGAATGCAAGAGAATAATGAAGAGTTAAAAAAGAGTAATTAGGCACACCACAAACAAAAGGATTTATAGTGGTTCGGTGCCAACCTTGCACCTACATCCACTCCCCAAGCTCCTACTTGAGAATTCCAATCCACTAATCTTGTATTCAACCCGAATACAAACGTCGGAAACTCTGACTCTAGCTATCCCAAGCTAGTCCACTTGTTTCTCGAGTACAAGCCAACCCAATACACTCCGATTCAAGGTTCGGATCAACCTTCCCTTGTTTTGAAATCCTTCCAAAACAAAAACAATAACACAAACAAAGTATAACAATGAATAGCACAAGTAAGCATAAAGAAAGCTCCTTTAATGAGCGTATGAGACTTTAAATACTCTTTACTCAAGAAGAAGAAGACCCTTTTTGATTTCCTCAAGATGGTTGGAGACTAGAATGTGCACTTGAGGAGTTGGTGAGCTTGGATCAAAGGCTTCTTGAATGCTTTGAGTGAGCTTTTGCTTAGGATTGAAAAGTTTGCTTGAAATTCCTTTTCAAAAATCTCTCTTCTTGATTCTTGTTTTTGATTTCCATCTTTTTGTCCCTTTTATAGCTTCAGAAAATAGTGAAAAATATTCTAGGCTGAAATAGAGCCGTTAGACCACAATAAATGAGCGTTAAAAGTATTTAAAACGGGTTAAAAACTAGTCGTTACAGAAAAATCCCGTCATAGGGGTCGACTCATGGGTCGACTCATGCCTGGGGGTCGACTCATGGATCGACCTCTGTGGAAAATCATCACAGAATCGAACGGGATGCAAGGTTCTGTAAAACTGGCTTAAAATCCGCAGAGGTCAACTCATGGGTCGACTCATGCCTTGGGGGTCGACTCACAGGATGTGTCAAGTCAGTGCCGGCCAGGAATTTCAGCGTGCCAGTCATCTCATGTGCCATGAGTCGACTCATGGGTCGACTCATGATTTTCAATCATGCATATCTTTCAAAATACAAGTCCAAAATCAATGAAATTTTCACCAGTGGATCACAAATCTTTTGTTCTATCATTTGATACTTTTAAATCAGAATTTTGGTAAAATTACAATTTTGCTTCTGAAGAGCAATAAGTCTTTTTCAAGTGAGAAACATTAGTACCCCTTCAACTGCTTTGTAATCATCAAAATCAATCTAAGGAGCAACAGATGGAATACAATTAAGTTTAAGGGAGGGTGTTAGTAAATGAACTTAAATGTAATATCATTAATGTTGGGAGTCTAAGAGTCTTGGGAGCCAAAGAGTTATATAGAAACTCCTATTATCTAGAAGATGCATGAGTAATTATGAGTTAATCTCGGAATATAGATGTGACCCTTAGGAAGAAGTGTTATAAATGTATATTTAGTGATGTATTATGTCTAGTAAGTTCTCCTAATGGCTATAAATTCCCATGCAGTCATTTTGTAATGAAACAATGAGTATTTTGAGCCTTTGAGTATCTTCATAAAATATAGTATTATTTTATTTCGAGTCCATCATTCTTCCTTTGACAACTTCACTACAAGCCACTGGTTTGACTCATCTCATTCAGTAAAGTTTATGCAACCGAGATTATTGGCACATAGCTATTTTCTCTTATACATCATGTTGAACCTAGCACAGCCACATTCCAAATGGCACACCAATCTAATATTATTTTTACACCACAATGTTCAGTTTGTGCATCAGCATATCTTAATTTAGCCGACCGACATTATGGATTTTACTCAAAAGCTTTATCATACATCTGCTTCTCAATCTTGGATTAGTAAGTTTATGTCACTTTGCCTCATAACTCATGGCTTCTGTTTTATTCCATTTCTTAAGGTGTTCAACAGTTCAGCATTACATGCTCCTTTTCGTTCAGAAAATATGTCCTTCCGATCTCTCTTAATGCTTTTGTTATCAACTGATAGGTTCAATTATGCTTGTATTTGGAGTAATTGCTTGCATACTCATAAGGTGCAGCAGGCTTCACTACAATCTTTATGCCAACTTCGATCGCCTTCATACTTCATGCCAACTGTCCAGATCGCTTTAAGGTTTCACAAAGTTACAACGCTATCTTTATGGCTTGATCTCTTTTGGCAGTTTACTGCTACAGTGGTCCTGGCATTTGGATCATACAGTTCTTTACAAAAGTTCTACGTAGGCTATGGGCCCAAATTGCTACACCTACCATCTTTTTTTGTGACTTCTCTACTACTCTACTGAGATCTACTTATATCATGTTATGGTTGTGCATTTTCTGGTTTTGTTTATCTCACTCTTTTCGTGTTGTAATTATGTATCATAGGGCCTTAACTTATGATTTTCGTATTACCCTCTATGCTCCTAGTCTGCTCGGCTCTGTTTCATATTTTTCTTATCTCTATAAATAAATTATAGTGTATTTTACCGGAGAAAAAGACTCTTTTATAAATGGAGTTACTAGTTTTATGATTAAAAAAAAATATAGAATTTTTTTTCTTTCTCATTTTCAGAGCATATTTTTTATCGCTATATATTAAATGATCAAATGATATACATCAAGCAAATTAATGTTGAATAAGTCAATGTATATCTTTAGATAAATCAGTATACAGTTTCTAGAATATGAAATCTACCGATACACGCTATACGTTCAGGTGACACACATTAAACAAATTAGTCTTTGAGTAACCCGAACTACACATATTCAAATAAATTGATATATAATTATGGAACATCATATTCATCAATATACACTACATGACTGGAGGATATATACTGTAAGTTTTCTTGATATATACAACAACAATGATCAAATATATACCTTCAAGTAATTAAAAGAATATTTTAAAAAATATAAAAATCAATATATCTAAAGGCATGTATTAGATCATTGTTGGGTATATAATAAATATGCTAGCAGTATATATCAATAAGTCGATGAGTATATATCATCCGATCATATGTAGTGTGTACTAATAAACATGATGTTCTAAAAATTGTATATAAATTTGATTGGTATGTATTAGGTTGCTATATATCTAATTTGCTAAGTATATATCATTTGATCGTGCACTGTGCATCGATGAACACCATATTATGGAAACTATTATAGATTTATTTAGATATGTATATTAGCTTTCCAGATGACTAATTTGTTTGGTGTATGTTATCTAATCATATAGTATATATTAGTAAAAAGCATAGTTTGTTAATAAAGAAGAAAGAGGATGCTATGCATGATTTTTTTCTATTTTTGATTTTTTAATCATGAGAATAAGAACTCCATTAGTAGGAGGAGCTTTTGATCTTTGGGTTTTCTTCTTTAAAATGGGCATAAAAGAAAATATTGCAAAATAGGAAGCTCGATCCATATTTTCTTTTCTAGTGCCCACCCCATATGATTTCTGTTCTAGTTTTTGGCCTGAAGGCTTCTAATACAGATAGTACACTATAAAAAAAACGTAATTATCGACTTTTTTTTGCCGACGCTTTTGGTAAGCGTCGGCAGGTTGCACTGACCTGCCGACGCTTTTAAAAAGCGTCGTTCATTAACGACGCTTAAAAGCATCGTAAACTTTGTGCGTGTCAACGCCGACACTTTTAGCAAAAGCGACGTTAAATAAATAAAATACCGGCGCTTTTTAACGACGCTAAAAAGCGTCGGTAGGTTCGTTTAATACCCCCCTCCTCCCGTGCCCTAATCTATCTACCGCCGCCCCTTTAATTTCCACCCGTTCCTCCGCCGACCCCGGCCCATCTCCGCCGCCGGCACCGCACCCGCCATCCACGCGCACCCGCCGTCCACGCCTCACCTCCGTCCGTCGCTCCCCTCTGCTGCCGCGTCCATCGACGCCGCGCCCGCGCGGTCCAAGCCATACACCGTTCGCCACCCGACCGGCCCTCCTCCTCCTCCTTCCCTTGTTCGGCTGCTCCAAGCTTCCCACCATCCCACTTCGCCATTCGGCCACCCCAAATCGAAGGGAAACAAAGCCTGCTCGGCCGCTCCACAGAAATTTTGAAAGGTAAAATGTTTTCCCCATTTCACTTGTTTTTCTTTTCATTCATTCTTCTTTTCAAAGATCTGATGGGAAGGAGAACACCTGAGAGAGGGAGAGGGGGAGTTCTTAGGTTTCGGTTGGGGTTTGTGTGAGGGGTTTCTTAGGTTTCGTTGAGGAGAAGGGCCTGAACTTTCCGTCTCCACAGATGTACATGCATGAAACCAGGAAATGTACAGTGAAGGTCATTTATCTTCTTGATTTTCAAGTGGAAAGATTAAGGTTTGTGATCAATTATTTTTGTTTGTGCAACTTAGTCCAACACAATTTTTTTTTCTCTCGTGTGGCATTTACATGGTGAAAAGTGAATTTGTTTCATCTGTAATTGAGTTTTGATCGGATCGAAAATTCAATCAACAAATTTGATCCAAAAATTTGCAAGCGCACTGGTTGAAACCTGTAAGTTTTACTTTCAAATTTGATTTTTTACATTGATATCAGAGCTAAATTTGCTTGTTTCCTAACCTGCTTAAATGCTGTGTGCATGATTAAAATTACCTCGAATTATCATTTTTTTTTTGATAGAATTTAGATACCACTAATGCCATGTCATTGTACACGTTGCATATGACTAAAAAATTTTATGTGGAAGAAGCCTATGACATGTTGTTTTAAATTTGGTATAATTAATATGAAATGAAAGTAAATGGCATGAGATATAAGCAGTCTATCATTCTAGGACAGAGTTTTTGGTGCAATTTGGTTATGTATATTACTTTTCTGTAATTAAATCTGATAACATTCATTTTACTAGATTTATTTTGAAATATGGCTACTTGTTTTATTATTTAATACTTGCAACATCAAATTTAAGGATACGCTTTTAAGACACAAGTATCAGATGAAAAATCCTGTGAATATATATACACCAGCACTTAAAGCATCAAAGCATATCAGCTTCTATATCTTCTCATCAACTTTGTTAAATGTGGCTCTTGAATGTGGGTTGCTACCCCCAACACACCTTTTCTTTAAAAAAAAAAAAAAAATGAAGGCCCAGCTCCTTGAGTACTTAGTTATTAAATCTCTTCACAATATTAATGAAGTGCTACTGCAATCATCTAGCTTCCATCCTCCAACCAATGCACAAATATGAAAAAGCTAACACTACACTGTGCCTTAAAATTTATTTCGAAGAAGTATCTTAAACAATAAAAACTAGTTCTTGGGTTGAGTGGATTTCCTTTCCACAAAAAGAAAGAGCAACAACTGTCTTGGAAGACAAAAAACTGAATTCATGTGTTGGATGAATCTCTAAACAAAAACAGTAACTATCTTGAAAGAGAATAATGATGTCGTGTATCATGTTGATCTCTAGAAGAAAAGAAAAAAAGGAAATAGCTTCACTTTGCAGTACCATGAAAGTGAATCAATCAAGAAGGACTATATTAGCCTAAACCTCTTGCTTAGCCAAGTCAATATGCTACAAAATATATGATAAAAAGGTTAGTCATAAACTGAAGCAGAGATTACACAAAGGGAAAGTTAAGCAGTAAGAAAGTTAATTGGATTTGACATCAAAATAATTTGTAATACATGGATATAAAGGATTGTAGGCTACTTTGATATAGCCCTATCTCCATGTCCCAAACAAACTTAAGATCAATTTGGTAATAAGAAGCAGCATTGTATGGAAATCTTGATGTCGTATGAAGAATGATAGCACAAAGGAGATATTCGAGGAGAGGTAGCAATGATGGTTCAAGTTATCATGTAAATGATTATTATCTTTCCTTTGTGCACAATATATAGTGAGAAATAATATATATATTCTTCATCTAAGCAAAAGGTTTCACAAGAGTCACATGCGAAGATACCCTCATGCACAACTATAAAGGCCAACAGACTTCTCTTTGGCCAGCATAGCATCTTCGCTATCTAGATGCAAGCTAGATGATAAAATCACTAAACTTTAACCTTGCAGCAAGACACCTGGAGAAGTGAAAAAAGAAAAAGAAAAGCATCTCTTTCCTTCAGCACGCTTTGCTGTTAATCACTCTCCTCTAGGTTGCAGGCAGGAACACATAAAGTATTAAAACAATCTGAGCACTGTGATTTGTACCATGTCCCATACTCAAATTTTTACTGTGAATGAATGGAACGGTACATTAATGATTTAAGCCATTAGATATGATATATTATCTTAAAACTACTTAAACATCGAAAATCATATGATTTGAAGATTCCTAACTTATACATCAAATGATTAAAAAATATATTTAATTTAATTTAGGTTATCCAATTTTTGACTACATAATGCATAGAATAGGACTTTCTAAATCATATAATTTTTTACGTACATACAAATTTGAGATAGTAGATCGCGTCCAACTATTTGAATCATCAATATAGAATCTTCATTATAAAGTTTTGATTTAACTGAACGTAAATCCAGTTACGATCGATCTCTTTCTACTTAAATTTTGTCTCTCTCTATATATATATTATTTCATAGTTTCATGAATTCTGATTGATTGCTTATCTGACATGTGGCGCTCGTTATGTGGCTGGACCCTGATATCGTGTGGCCTACGTTATCCTTATCTTCGTGACTGATGAAGACTAAGCATCTGGATTAAGCTGGGCCAAGTTTCTTTGTCCACTACTCTCCAAGTTAATATCAGGTATTAAATCAAGTTAATTATGAATTAATTTTAAAAAAAATTACATTGCATAAAAATATAGACCCGTCTTTTGATTAATGTACATATTCTATTGTATCCGTACATTTATTTATTTTTGTACGGGTAAAAGAATTATGTACATTGATCAATTGATTGTCCAGTATGGACAGTTTGAAAAATGTGAGTAATTCTATAGGTCATTACCATAATCAAATGGTATGCTGAGGGTTCGAAAAAAATTTTGGATGGTATTTTCCTTTTGTTCTTCCTATATGGAAGAACTAAGGAGAAATGCTGCCAAAATTTTTTTTGGCTCTTGTTGCATATCATTTGATTTCTGTAATTGACGTATAGAATTAATGCATTTTCTGAATGGGATAGGACCTTCTTTACCTATTAGTTGATGATAGCAAGCATTTACTATGTAAACTTTATCTAGCTGTTATTTTTTTGAATTTTATGAAATGACTGATATTTTTTACTCATTGCATTAATATAGATTGTATAATTTTTTTTATTTTTAGATAAATTGCAAGTTCGGTCATTTTTATCCTACAATGGATAAAAGTTGGATAAATAAACCAAGGAATAATAAAGAATATTTAGATGGAGTTCATGACTTCATTAAATTTGGTATGGAGAAAAGTAGTTTGAATGGAAAGATTTTATGTCCATGTCGGAAATGTGTAAATAGTTCTTCTTTAGATCCACAAAATGTTGAAGAACATTTGGTATGGAATGGTTTTTTAAGAGGTTATACCGACTGAATTTTTCATGGAGAATCTATATTGCCATCATCATGTAACCAACCCCTGACTCATTTTGGATCCACTAGCCTAGAAGACAATTCTGCAAGAGATGATGATATAAGGGGTTTGATCACAGATGCTTTTGGATTTGATGTTCAAAATTTAGGAGAATCCAGTAGTATACAAGAAACAGTTGGGATGTTTGATGGATGTACGCATACGGAACGTATGCATGTTGAGGAGCCCATACATACATCTAATGATGAGACAGCTCGTTATCACACCTTAATGAAAGATGCAGACGAAGAATTATATCCGGATTGTACAAAATTTTTTAAGATTTCTTTTCTTGTACATTTATTTCATATAAAATATTTGAATGGATGGTCTGGAAAGAGTTTTACCATGCTGCTCAAGTTATTAAAGGATGCATTTCCAGAAAGCACTCGTTTACCACCATCGTATTATGAAGCCAAGAAAGTAGTAAAAGAATTGGATCTTGGATACGAAAAGATTCATAGTTGTCCGAAAGATTGTATGTTATATCGGAGTGAAAACGCTAATCAAGAGTCATGCAATGTATGTGGATCTTCAAGATGGATAACACAAAAAGAAGATCGAGATGATGTACTGAATGAATTGGATGCAACGTAGAGTAAAAAAAAATTGGCCAAGGTATTGCGTTACTTTCCTCTTATACCTAGATTGAAAAGGATTTATGCATCATCAAAAACAGCTTCATCAATGAGATGGCATCATGAAGGACGTACAAAGGATGGAATGTTGAGACATCCAGCAGATAGTCTTCAATGGAAAGCATTTGATGATAGGCATCCTGATTTTGCCTCTGATGTTCGCAGTGTTAGGTTTGGCTTAGCTTCTGATGGCTTCAATCCATTTCGGACCCTGAGTTCTACCTACAGCACTTGGTCAGTCGTTTTGATACCTTACAATTTGCCACCGTGGATGTGCATGAAACAATCATCACTTATCTTGTCAATGGTTATTCCAGGAGATAAGGGTCCAAGCAATGATATTGATATTTTTCTACAGCCTTTGATAGAGAAATTGAAACAGTTGTGGGAGGGTGTTGATGCATTTGATGCTTCCAACGGCCAAACATTTAAACTACGGGCAGCTTTGTTATGGACTATTAATGATTTTCCAGCATATGCCAATTTATCTGGCTGGAGTACAAAGGGACGGGTCGCATGTCCTTGTTGTGGAGATTCAACACATTCAATTTGGTTAAAACATGGAGGTAAATTTTGTTACATGGGACATCGTCGATGGTTGGAAGCAAATCATCCGTTTCGATTTCAGAAAGATTTGTTTGATGGTACTATAGAATTGGGATGTGCCCCTATTCTACCTTCTGGAACTGATGTTCATAGACAAATGGATGGCATGAATTACAGCTATGGTAAGCACTCAAAGTCCTCTAAAAAAAGAGGAAGGGATGATGTTGAAAGCTCAGTGCACGAAGGGTTACCAGAGGAAGTCAGTATCAGTACTATAGATGCAGAGGTGTTTCAAGATCCAGACAATTATTTCGAGGATGAAAATGAGGAAGACACACAGATAGCATCTACACAATAGCCAAGTAAATATTTATGGAAAAAATGAAGTATCTTTTTTGACTTACCTTATTGGAAACATAATCTTATTCGGCACAATCTTGATGTCATGCATATAGAGAAGAATGTTTGCGATAATTTACTTGGAACATTTTTAAACCTTGATGGAAAGAGCAAAGATAACATGAAGGCACGTCTTGATTTAAAAGAAATGGGTATCCGACAGGAACTTCATCCTAAAATGCTTGCTAATGATAGAATTTATGTGCCTCCTGCATGTTACACAATGTCTGCTCGAGAAAAGGATAATTTTTTGGGAGTTTTGAAAAGTATCAAAGTACCCGATGGATATGCATCAAATATTTCACGATGTGTGCATCTAAAGGATCGAAAACTTTCAAATCTTAAAAGTCATGATGGTCACATATTGATGCAAGATATTTTTTCAATAGCTTTAAGATCGTCATTGCCGAAACAAGTTGTTACAATTGTACTTCGATTATCGTCATTCTTTAAGGCATTATGTTCCAAAGTTATTGATCCTCGGGAACTTGATCAGTTAGAATCCGATATTGCAATTACACTTTGCCAGATGGAAAAGATTTTTTCTCCTGGATTTTTCACTATTATGGTACATCTGCTCATTCACCTAGCTTCAGAAGCTAAAGTTGGTGGACCGGTACATTATAGATGGATGTATCCTATTGAGAGGTATTATTACAAACCTTAAATCTTTTGATAATTTTATTAGAAACAACAGCATACTGATATTTTAATAAATATTTAATTCTTGAAGGTATCTTGTGCGTCTTAAAGATTACGTGCGAAATAGAGCCTATCCCGAAGGCTCGATTGCTGAAGCATATATTGCGGATGAATGTTTGACATTTTGTTCAAGATATCTTCAAGGTGTAGAGACTATTTTTAGTCGACCTCAACGGCATAATGACTTTGTGGAGAATGCAGAACTGTATAAGTTCTTAACTGCTGGAAAATTTTTGGGAAGAGCTGAAAGTATTGTACTTGATCAAAAATCCTTAGCACAAGTACATCGTTATATGTTACTTCATAGTGACATAATATCTGACCATCGCAGGTTAGTATATTTAAGGAATGACATCAAAATTTAAATTTTATATTAGATATAATATTCTAAATGATATATTTATATTTTATGCAGTGAATTTTTAATTTATCAGAGACGAGCCAATCATAACATTCGTCCTAATGCAAGGATTGAACAGCGATGGTTGGTCGAGTTATTCCCTATGTGGCTTTCGAATCAGGTGTGATTTATATTTAATTATGGGATATATTAATTTTTGATACATATTTAATATCAGATAACTCAACTGCACTTCGTCATATCATTTTTTGTTAGGTATCAAAGATGATGGAGACAAATAATTCAGATGAACTAATAGCTCTTGCTCGAGGACCTAACAAGATTGTAAATAGATATAACGGTTTCATAATTAATGGCTTTAAATTTCATACTAGAGAACGGAAAAAATTTAGAAAAACACAGAATAGCGGTGTTATGGTGGAAGCGGATGGAAAATCCTATTATGGTGCACTTAAAGATATCTATGAGTTGGATTATTATGGAAAATTTAAAGTAGTACTGTTTAGATGTGATTGGATAGACATAAACTCACCAAGGGGTTTGAAACAAGATGCAAATGGATTTACACTTGTAAATTTTTCAAGGTTGATACACACTGGTGTGTTATTGAAGGATGACCCATTCATTTTTTCATCTCAAGCTCGTCAAGTATTTTATGTACAAGACGCAAAAGATAAAGATTGGTTTACTGTCATCAAAACAAAACCTAGAGACTTATATGATATGGGAAATCAAGTGGAGGATGATGACGATGACACTTATACACAATGTATGCCCTACAATTTTGTGCCAGCTGATGATTTAAATGCTACGACGACGTTGGTTAGAACAGAATTCGAAGAAAATACTACTGCTTGATTGTTACTACGTAGTATCTGCAAGATCTGAAAAAAGTTAGCTTAATGGAAAATCCCATACCCATATATTATCCTTAAAATGACCATCCCCACCATGACGCATATGGAAGGCCCAGTTGCACCAAAAAGCCCAAGAATTTAATATGAAATCCTTTGGTGTCTGACACTAAGTCCGAAATAAGATAGAAGATCTAGGACACAACTTTATTTTGCTGGAGTAGAATACCTGATGAGATTTCTCCAAGAAGCACCAACCTCAGTAAAAGGGCATTAGCAGCACTTGCTCCAAACAACCGCATGAATCCTCTCAAATTTCTTGACATGAAGAAACTCTTGCTTTGACCGTAACAAATAGAACCAAGAAACTAGCTAGGCAAGAGAAGTGAAATAGAGAAGGATGATCCTTTCCATA
Source organism: Elaeis guineensis (assembly GCF_000442705.2). Classification (NCBI taxonomy): domain Eukaryota; kingdom Viridiplantae; phylum Streptophyta; class Magnoliopsida; order Arecales; family Arecaceae; genus Elaeis; species Elaeis guineensis. Next base: position 91,758,288 of record NC_026001.2, on the reverse strand, counting down.
AGAAAGCTCTCTAAATCCTATCAATGCGATTACTTATCTACATTGGGCTCCCAACACAGAATTAAACATGATGATTCTACATGCAATGGAGAGATACATGCCCTTTTATTTACACAAATAGAAAACTCATAAAACACAGTAATATATCATGTGATGGTACGTACCTTCCTACAATAAAAGTAAATTTTCGTTGCAACGGTGATACCACATCTATTGTAACAAATCAATCAACAGTCAGAAATGGATAAAATACAAGAGAGTGTGAGGTATTATCCATAAAAATTAATGAAATATATAGTAATTGATAAAATATAAAAATTTTTATTGATGTGTTACAGAATTGGTGTGATATTATCGTTGCAACAAATATTTTTTTTCTACAGTGGAGATGCGCATGGACGTGATTACCATGGTTCGTTAGGGGATTAGGAAAGCCACCCACGACCTATGGTTTAAGTCTTGGCTTTTTCTTTTCTACGGACAGGCGACACCTAAACTGTTGGCAGGTCTCCATCTCTATTAATGGCTTGATTAATTTGGACCTTGAATAGTCAGCTGTAGATTTCTAAGAGCACAAGCAACGGTTCAAGCACAGGGGGCCCTATTCACACTGCCACCATAAGATTAAGGAAAATGCTTGAGTATCTTGTCATTGATCACTGTGAACTAACATCATCAATTTTGTCACATAATGAAGCAACGGGAGTGTCTTGAGTGACTTTTCTGAGTTACCGTAGATTTGGTCAAAGTTCAGCAGGAGAACCCATGCTGTCTCTTGGTTAATTCGCAAAGAAGGATGAGGAATAAGGGTGAAATAGATGGGAAATAAGGTATGCATTTAGCTTGGTAGCTTTATTCATTGAAAGTTCTGAAGTGACACAGAAATTGCACAGGAAATGTGTCATGCACAAACCATGTGTAACATTTCTTATTATTTTTTTTGTTGATGAAAGTATGCATGTTGTTGTTGAAAGAGTAGTTTATCCTGTGTAATTGTGTTTTAACTTGGAAGAGTAGTCTATACCATTTCATTGTGTTTAACTGCATGCGTTCAGTTCAATGGTGAAGTGGAGTAATATCATTTTAACATACTCCAATTTAATCCATCAAATATTTTATTCACAAACAATAATTTTATCTTCAGATTAAGTCATTTTCTTGCGCAGCGTGCAGCCCCGATTACGTTTGGAGGAGGAGAGAGAAAGAAAGAATCCCAAGCAAGCACGCCTCACGTGGCTATCTGTCAGCATCGTACGTACACACATCACCATGCCACTGACTCCATGCTAAAATGATGAATCTTCTTGTCGGAAAGCAATCCTACGAAAAAGAAAATGAGTTCCCACTTTTTTTTTTTTTTTTTTTGTTTCCTACCAAAAAAAAAAAAAATCCTACATGGTATTGCTTTGTTACCAAAAAAAAACAAAAAAACGAGTAGGCTGCATGATCTATAGTTTTTGAAATTCTTGCATGATTTTAAATTTTTTTTACTCACTGCTACGTAAATAATGACGGATGAAGCAGCAGAAATAACCTGCACTTGAAATAGAAGGATAGGAGGATAAAATGTACCCCTTGGCATTGGTAGGCTGCGTATGGACCAGGCGTGTACAAACACCTTAAATAGATCGAAATTGATGGCCCAACCATAAATAATTATACAAAATCAGACCCTGGGTTTAGCGATTTGACATCATTAATGTTCGAATTGTCAAACTGGACAATCTTGTTACTCAACAAACCCAAACTATGAGGAAACAGTTTCCTCACACATCCGAATACCTAAACAAACCATGCGAGGGATTAGTAATCGTTAATCCTCCGTCAACCAATAGGTTGACTCCACTCACGTACTTGGCCTCCTCGCTACCTAGAAACAGCACCGCCTCCGCCACGTCCTCCGCCTTCAGCCGCACCCCCTTGAGGGTTGCATGCTCATGAAAGAACTCCTCCAGCTCCTCCACTCCCATGCCGAACCCCGCCGTCGCCATCGGCGTTGCCACCCCGTACGGCGACACGCAGTTCACCCGCACCCCGAACTGGCCGAGCTCCAACGCCGCGGTTCTCATCAGCCCCACCATCCCATGCTTCGAGCACGTGTACGCTGCTGACGCCATCCCCGGCACCACCGACGCCACGCTTGCCGTCATCACGATGCTTCCCCGGCGCGCCGGGATCATCACACGTGCGGCGTGCTTCGTCCCAAGGTAGCTTCCCACCAGATTAATCCCCACCACCCTTTCGAAGTCTGCCTTCTCGGATTTGCGTATCTGCATGCACAGCGAACCGGCGATGCCGGCGTTGTTGAACATGATGTCGAGCTTGCCATGGCGGGAGACGGCGGCATCGACGGCATCTCGGACGTGAGACTCGTCGGTTATATCACAATGGATATAGGAGGCAACGGAGGAGCCGAGGGATTCACAGAGGGCTTGGCCCTTGTCGTCCTGGACATCAGCGATCATCACACGGGCGCCGTGGCGGGTGAAGATCTTGGCCGTGGCCTCACCGATGCCACTGGCGCCACCCGTGATCAGTGCCACCTTGCCTTCGAGCCTGCATTATCTACTCAACACATTTAGCGATCAACTCCAAGATGCATGGCGCTAAAAATCTAAAACGGATTTATTTTACATGATAAATATAATTTTTAATTTTTGATGATATATAGAATTCTAAAATTTATGAGATAATAAAACTGAGTTTAATGACAACTGATTTATTTTCATTTGCAAGAATATGTATCTCCAGTGAAAAAGGAGTGCTAAAGTTAATAATGAGTTTGATACGAAATACATGGCAGGCAACCTGTTGAACGACAGCGATCTATTTTCGAAATAAATGGCAATTCACTCCGCATCTCCACCCAACCTAGCATGGCTTTCTACCATCCAAAGCATGTAAAGACTGCAACCAAGGTACAAAGCTGCCAATATAGGATGAAAGGAAAAGAGAAAACTGTATTGGATACTCCAACAGGATGGAAACATGTGCTAACAACAAATTCACAGGCTTTCAGGTTGGGGAATATTGGCTTGTATCTATTGTGCAATAAAAGATTTCCCATTCTTTGTGCAAATCCTAGATCATCCACTACAGAGATCCTAAAGCACTTTGAAATCCTTCATTCATCTACTTGCAGAGATCTCAAAATGGGTGTTAGATAATCCAACGGCAGATTTGCAACAAAAAAGGTGAATCATTACTTTCGCGCGAAAGATACAACATCAGTCCATCTACTGCCATGACATAAACATTCCTATGCTTCACCAAGAAAAGAAATTCTAGAGATGGCAACCGGAGAAGAGCTTTTCCATACGAAATCTCACAATTTCTCCCATTCCAAATCATCCAACATAGGGCTAGGACCATTTGGTGAGGGATCTCAACCTGATTACTATAAAGAACATGCACCTTCCACAGACACAACAATCCTTCTTGGCATACAGGAACTTTTATGGACACCATACAAGAAATTATATACCAAAAGAGCACATAAAAATAATTTAGTAAAGATCGAGGCATACCCTAAGATTCGTTGATATTTCTTTTTTTGATGTAAATGAGTTAGAGAAAATCTAACTCAGAGGATATTATATTAACATATTTAGAGATACTTGTAATAATGTTTACATAAATGTAATAAGATTGGAGGCTAATTTCCATCTAGCTTCAGAATTACGAGACATGCAGAATTACAGGCTCTGTTTTCAGAGCATCGAACCACCCATTACAGGTCCTAAAATTGCTGCCGATCGAAGTTGCATGATCCATATTTTCTAAGTCTCTAGCACTAGGATCTTCAATGCTAGTTTCATTGCGTGGTTAGTGCTCAGACGAAGCCGGAGAAGAGGTGTTTCAAACTGGTTTGTCATCTTTGAGAGAGGAAGCTTACAGCAGGTTTACCGCGACTCTGCCAGATAATTCTTTGAAACCGGAGGAGTCAATAGCCAAAGGAGGTTGGAGGCCCACAGCTCCTAAGAGCACGTCCATAGTCAAAAGCACTTCAGATAGTCTGGAAGGCGGAGGGGGAATGAGATCGCCATCGATCTACAGGTTAGGAGGGAATAAGGATGTTGTAGTGCAGTTTCTTGCTGAAGTCTAAGCTAAACGGCTTCAGTTCTGAAGTTAGGGGAATCCATTTGGACATTGATATTTCTAATGCTAAAGTTCTCTTTGAGTACATGTAAGCTAAGCTTTTCTTACATTGATGTGAGACTATCAATTAGATTATCTAGGAGTCACCATTTGTACTTTAGTACTGCTACTTTGGCCGTGGAATAAGTTTTAAGACCGGCTTGTTTTCTAGAATTTTCATGTCGTGGCCTTATCACAACCAACATACTCTCCACTTTCTACCTCGAGAGTTTCAGTTTTGACATAAAAACCATATGAGGTGGGAAACAGAGGAAGAAATATTGGGTGCGTTTCTTATTTTATCATATTTTTTCTAATACCCATCTTAATAAAGTAGCCTAAGTCAAAGTTTCTCTTTTATTAATACAGTCAGTCTCATAATTAAAAATAAAAATATTAAAAAAAATATGAATGGATAAATCTTAAAGAGCTATGTGATGTTTATCAAAATTATTCACATATCTTTAAGATTTATCTATTCTTATTTTCTTAGTATCTTACATACGCGCGATGTACTTTGGAGATGTGGCGGCCTGACCATAATTTCTTTCATGATGGGTCTGACCATAGAAATTTTATCACATGATTAAAAAGAAAAAATATGATGCTCCCTTTTTCCTCATTTTCAAAACATGCATTCTATTGATATATACTATATGGTCTGATAGAACATACTCATCGACTTCTTAGCTAATATATACTATAAACTTTTTTGATATACACCTAATAGTAATCCAATACACACTTCTATATAAAAAATATATTTTAAAAAATGTATTGATATACTTAGAGGTATGTATTGGATCAATATTGAGTGTGTATTAAAAAAGTTACAAAATATATTAGAAGATTGACGAGCATGATCATCCGATCATGTAGCATATACTAGTAAAACATGATGTTGAGGGAACTTGTATCAAGTTGCAAGATATTTATTGGATTGCTAAATGACTAATTTGTTACTTACATAACATCTAACCGTATATTGTACACTAATGAATATAATATTTTAAAAATTATTTATTGATTTATCTAGATATATATATATTAGCTTGTTAGATAACTAATTTGCTTGATATGTATTACTTAGCTATGTAGTATATAATGATAAATAATTTATTTTAAAAATAAGAAAAGAAGAGAATGCCTTGATTTTTTTTTTTTTTTTTTTAATTATGGGACCAACACCTTCGTTGGTTCAGAGTTGTCTCTAACTTTTAGATTTTTTCTTTACCATGGGAAACAGAGGAATTTGGCAAATGGAAAGCCTAACCCATATTTTCTTCTCCGGTGCCTGCGCCGTATGATTTTTGTTCCAGTTTTTGGCCTTAGGGCTTCTAATACAGGTCGTAGAATCAGCAAGAATTGGAAAAAGTTAGCTTAATGGAAAATCCACACCCACGCATGATCCCTAAAATGACTTTTCCCACCATGACCTACAGGGAAGGCCAGGCTGCGCCAAAAAAAACCCACAATTTAATATGATATCTTTTGGGATCAGACATTGAGTACGAGATAGAAGATCTAGGGCGCAACTATATTTTGCTGGAGTGGAAACACTTGATGAGTTTTCTCTTGGTTTGTGAAGAAACTCTTCGCTTTGACCACCACAAATTGAACCTAGAAACTAGCTAGACAAGAGAAGCGAAATAAATGAGGATGACCTTTTCCTCTCAAACCTATCAATGCAATTAATAATTATTCACATTGTAAATCCGACATATAATTCGTTGGGAATTAAACATGATGATCCTAGATGCTACGGAGAGGAACTTGTCCTTTCATTTGCAACATTGAAAATTAATGTACACAGTATTGTATTTTGTGAGAGCACGTACCTTTTTGCAGCGGAGGTGAGCACGGAGGTGATTCCCATGGTTGGTTAGAGGATTGAAGAGGAGGAGGATTGGAAAAGCCACCCTTCACCTATGACCATTTATAAAGTCTTGATTTTATCTTTTCCACGGACGGGCAAGCCGTTGGCTGGTCTCTAACTCTGGATTTTTTTTAAAAATATTATTTTTTAATATTTATTTTCCAACCTATCCATCTTTCTAACTTATCTTTCAAAATTCGGTGGATAAGGTGGCACAGACATTGCGTAATCGTATATGGAACATGCGATTACTATTTGTATATAAGATTTCAAATAAGGTGAATAAAAAATTTAAAATTTAAATTTAATTTAAAATTTAAAATTTAAATTTAATTTTAAATTTAAAATTAAAATCACATATTGATATCGTATTTTTGGTTTCAAATACGAACTTATTTTTTTTGGATGAAATCATATCTCGAAAGTGTACTTTTTTTAATTTTTTTCGTGCTCATTTTTTTTTCATTCTGAAAATATGTGGAGGCTTCATCGAGACTGAGGAGAGAGAGAAGAGGGCCGTCGATCGGCTAAGGGGCAGTGGTCGGGCGGTGGGGCCAGTGTGGTGCGATGCTGGGGTATATAGGGTATAGATGCAGTAGCTGGAGGAGGGCAGTGGAGGTTGCATGGTGGGGGGATGTGCTTTTATATTCGCATGAACGGTCGTCGAGGCTCGAGGAAGAGGAGAGAAAGGATGGTGGTCACGTGAAGGTAGGTCGGTAATCTGGGCTCTGTCGCTCGGCTAGTCGGGAACAGAACAGGTCTGCCCGATCGACCCACCTTCGGTCGGATATTATCGACGGCTACTGTCGGCAGTCATCGGTCGGTGCGGTCGGTAGAGTTGGACATCGGTCGGACAGGCCTGAGAGTGAGTCGGCGTAAACGGGGTCGGTCGGTATATCCCAACAGTTGCCCCCCCACTCCTGAGTCGGATGTCGTGCTGGCCAGCGTTCCCGTGCGGGCGATGGCTTCGGACAAAAGGAGTGGATATCCATCACATCATGCTCCGACTCTGACGACCGTACCAATGATCGATCCGGCATCAGACGTCCCATTGGTGTCAGATGTCCCATTGGCGTCAGACGTCCCATTGGGAACAGGATCCACCGTTTCTACCGTCTCCTCAGGAACGCAAACCGCCGTCGATTAGTGAATCCTGAGACGTGATTTTTTTCGCCACGTGGCAGGGGGCCATTGGGCCGAATCCGTTCAGACAGATGGAGGCGACGTGGCTTGATCTGGGGTAGGTGCGTCGAATCGTCGAACCGAGGGAAGGTCCAGATGCTGCCACGTGTCAAAATCCGAGAGATCCTCGTTGGGCGTGCTCTCATCCCGGCCATCGAGGGGCACTATATATAGGGTCACCTATATCCAAAACTCCACTTTTCACAGTCCTGTTGCCGAGACTCTGATCGAGTGGTCCCCCAGTTCTAAGTTCCAGGTAGTTGTGCTTGTCTCCTTCCTCGGGAAGCTTTCCTCGAGATTTTTACCTTCTTGCATCTTTTGCTTCCTTCGCTTCCTTTGGACCTCCTTTCTTCTTCTTCATCCTCCGACCTCAATTCTAGCATCATGGCCAGAACCTCTCCGCGAGGAAGTCAGTCGGGGAACCCGACCGACGACTCACGGTCAACTCCGGAGGTGGAGGTTTCTTCACTTTCGGGGACAAATGTCGAACAGCTCAAGGAGCAATATAGTATCCCGGAGCAGTTCGAGCTCTTCGTCCCTGGGGCTGAGGGTCGAGTTAACAACCCACCTTCGGGCCAGGTGGCCTTCTATATCGAGGACCTTCGGGCAGGTCTTCGTTTTCCGATTTCGGAGTTCGTCCGGAACGTCTTGGATTACTACGGGCTCTGTCCGACGCAATTGGCGCCGAACTCAATTCGGCTGGTAATCAGTTTTGCCTTGCTGTGTCGGTTTTTGCCGACCCATCCTCGTATTTTTCTCTTTCGGGCATTCTTTATCCTCCGACCCCACCCGAAGGCCCGAGGGTGGTGGTTCTTCAACTCTCGGAAGGGTCTCTCGTTCATCACTGGTCTTCCATTGTCAATCCATGGATGGAAGAACCAGTTTTTCTTTGCTTCTTCTCCGCTTCCTTGGGGGTTCCCTTCCCGCTGGGGGGACCCCCGGACTCAGCCGAATGAGAACAGTCGGGTGGAGGACGGGGACCGAGAGGACTTCCACCGACTGAAGGATATCTCGGTGCCGAATCAGAGGGAGCTCGTCACCGAGCAAGCTTTGTACGATGCCGGCCTAAGCTTGGTTCCTCGTTTAGGTACATCTCGATCTGTCATTTTTTGTCTTTTTCCTCTGTCATTGGACTGGTGCTGATCCTTTGTTAAAATTGCAAGTATGCCGTCGAGGGTGAGGCTGACGGATGCCGACATTCGGCAATATGCGACGAGGAAGAGGCCGGCTACCGGGGTCGGGCCCTCGCGGCCTCCTAAGAGGCCTCAAATAGCATCGCCGACCGACCCCGCGGCGACGGGAGCGCAGTCCGATTCCGAACGTGTGTCGGGCCATGAGCCGATTATTGCATTGTCGGTGCCGACGATGCCTCCTGAAGCATCATCCGAGGAACGGGCGGTCGAGGGAGCAGCCAAAAATGTGCCGGCTGCACAGCCCATAGAAGAGGTTCGGGCCGAAACATGCGAGCCCGAACGATCTGCGTCGGCGGCCGTCGTGTGTTCGGGAGGGATCCAGTCGAGCTCGAGCCTCCCGTCTTTTCCTAACTTCAGGGCCTGGGCGGCCGAACGAGGGAAGGCCTCGATGGCACCAGGCGACGACAGAAGGTCGGCAGGCCGTGCCGCATCATCCGACGTCCAACTTCCCGAAGGAGCGTCGGCCCTGGCCAACCATGATTTGGCCAGGATGTTATGTCAGGTGACCATTCTCCTGGCCGACCGGGAGATCATGAAGAATCGGTGGGTGTCCGACATGCTTTCTTCCTTCTACCCGACCATGATCCAGGTGAGCTTCTCTCCTTCACTTTTCATTCTCATCGTTGTCTTCTATCAGTTCGGTCTTCTGACGATCGGCCTGTTATTTGCAGCTGATCTACAATATGTCCGAGCTGGAGGTCGGGTATCGAAGGTTCGGCAATTTTCGGGCGACTTGGAAGAATAAGGCCGAGGACGAGAAGGTGACAATGGTCGAGCAGCTGAAGCAGTCGGTCAACCATGAGGCCCAACTCGAGGAGGAGATCTCCCACCTTACCGATGCCCTGGCTGCCTCGGGAGCCAAACTACAGTCGGCTCGCGAGGAAGTCAAACGAAAGTCCAGTACCGCTCGCCGGCTGCAGCATGAGCGGGATGGTTGCGTCGGTGAGCTCAAAGTCGAGCGCGAGCAACTCCGGGTGAGTTTGAGGAATCTCGCCAAGGTCGAGGAGAATTTGTCCACCACTCAAGCCGACGCAGACATAGCAAGGGCGGAGGTGGAGTTGGCGAGGGAGGCTCTAGGTCGGGCGGTGGAGGACTTCCGCAGCTCCGACGAATATCGTGAGGAGCTCCTGGAGAGTGGCTTCGCTTCATACCGAGTGGGGTACGAGGATGCCTGGGAGGTAGTCCGGGGCCTGTATCCGGAGCTTGATCTCAACAGCATCGTTCCCCCAGGGTCGGAGGGCCAAGCCACGGAAAAGGTGGCCGACCCATCGTCGGGAGATCACACTGCCATGGAGGAAGCCATTCCGGATCAGGTTATCGAAGGTGAGGTGGCTCCGATCTTCGATGCTACTCCGGCCCGAGCGGCCACACCGATCACCCCCGAACTTCTCCCGGTAGAAGAAGCTGACTCCGACGAGTAGTCGGAGCATCTTTTGTTTTTGTTCTTATTTAGCGTACTTGTAATCGGGCTTCGGTCCAATTTTGTAAACTCAGTTCATACTTGAATGAAATTGAGAACTTTTCAAACCTTCTTTTTTTTTTTTCAATCCTTCTTTTTTTTTTCCTTTATGCATCCTGAAATGTATCTTGGAACGTATGTTTCGCCGAAATGCTCCCGAGCGTATAGATCGTAGGCCCGACGTATTTTGTTAGGACGTTCTGTAAGATCCCGGGTAGTTAGCCGGGATAGCCAGTAGCGCGCACCACGATAAAGGCAGAGCGAGCTCCGATTTTAGATCGGCATCCTGACTGTCGTACGATCTGACAGTCGAGAGTCTAAGTCGAGCGTCCATTGCCCAGACCTGAGTCGGGCATGTTTGTCGAGTCGGGTGTCGACCGACCTTCGGGCGTAGCTCTTTGACCCAATCATCCCGTAGAGTCTGAATAGTGTCCGACGTATTCGGTTAAGATAACGATGACAAGTTGGTCATCCGTTGCTCGGTTCTTTGTCGGACGTATACGTCACGACGTGTGATAAACGATGGTAAGCCGAATATCCTTCGATCGATCGTGACCTGGTCGGTATGTCGCGAACACGACGTTGGTCGCGTTGGCATTTTGCCTTTCTTGGTCGGAGCCAAGTTGGCAAGTTAGCCAGTCGTCTTGCTCGAGAGCTGACTGTGGAAAGAGCATGGCTTCAACTTAGGGGGGTTTCATCGCCATCACCGGCCTTCCATCAATGTAGATATATCGGTTCTCGTAAGAGTTCGACGCATCGTCGGCAATCGGGCCACAGATTTCCGACGGAACGTTGGGCCCAAGTCGGGGCGTCGGGGCTCGTACTACTGGTGAATGCCGGCCCACAATCGGAGAGCCGAAATTCTAGACTACGGGGTTTTGAAACTGAGTTTGTATTCCGAACAAGGGCACACAGGGTTCACTGATAGTACAATCTCAGGTTGTCGGTGTTCCAAGTCCGGAGAACGGCCATTCCTTCTGGAGTCTCCAGTCGGTAGGCTCTCGATCTGTAGGTGTCCGCTATCTTGTAGGGTCCTTCCCAGTTCGGAGACAATTTCCCTTGGTCCAGAGGCTTCGAAACCTCCGTCTTCCTTAAGACCAGGTCCTCGGGCCCGAAAAACTTCGGCTTAACCTTAGCATTGTAGTATCGGGCCACTCTTTGTCAGTAGGAAGCCATGCAGAGTTGAGCCTTGTGTCGGAGTTCGGATAGGAGGTCCAAGTCGGCTCTCCAACACTCGGAGTTGTCCGGCTCGCAGTACTACTCAACTATAGTCGATGGTAGCCCGATCTCGAGTGGAATCATCACCTCCATCCCATAGGCCAAGCTTAAAGGAGATTCTCCGGTCGGGGCACGGGGTGTCGTCCGGTACGCCCACAAGATGGAATTCAATTCCTCGACCTAGAGGCCTTTGGCTTCATTCAGTCGGGTCTTCAGTCCATGTAGAATGGTTCGGTTGGTTACTTCGACCTCGCTGTTGGATTATGAATGTCCGACCGAGGTTAGCCTGTGCGTGATATGAAATCTCGCACAGAACTCTTAGAAGTCTCGGTTGTCGAATTGTCATCCATTGTCGGTGATAATAGTGTGCAGTAGTCCGAACCTGAAGATGATGGACTTCTGGACGAAGTCTTCCATCTTTCACTCGGTGATTTACGCCAGAGGTTCGGCTTCCACCTACTTAGTGAAGTAGTCGATTGCGACGACTATGAACTTCCTTTGGCCAGACGTCGGAGGGAAACGACCGAGTATATCGATTTCCCACTGGGTGAAGGGCTACAGGGCGATAATGGGAGTGATTTGGTTGGCAGGTCGGTGTTGTATGTTAGTGTACCTTTGACACGGCTCACACCTCTGAACCAACTCAGCCGCATCCTTTCTCATGGTGGGCCAGTAGTAACCCTGCCATAGGACCTTGTAGGCTAAGGATTTGCCCCCCAAGTGATTTTCGCAGATCCCTTCATGCACCTCTCTGAGTGCATAGTCCGCGTCAGTTGGTCCCAGGCACCTCAGCAAGGGAAGGGAGAACGACCTTTTGTAGAGTCGGCCATCCATCATTACATATTGGGAGGCCACCCACCGGAGTCGTTTGGCTTCCGTGGGGTCTTCAGGGCTGGTTCCATCGGTCAGATACTGAACGATCGGATCCATCCAGTTCGGCTCGGTTGCCAATTGCAGCACCTTCTCGACCCTATCGATGCTCGATTGCTCGAGACTCTCCACAAGTGTCCGGCCCAAAGTGTCGTAGGCAGACGTCGCAAGCCTGGAGAGTACGTCGGCCCGAGCGTTCTCTGACCTGAGAATGTGGGAGATCTCGAAATACTTGAGGTGTGCCACGAGATCTCTCATCTTCTGAAAATATTTTGCCATGGTCGGGTCCCGCACCTCGAATTCGTCTTTGACTTATCCCACGATCAGCTGGGAGTCGGAGAAGACTCTGAGGCTGTCGATCCCGAGCTCCTTCACTACTTTCAAGCCAGCGAGGAGCACTTCATACTCGGTTTGATTATTGGAGGCTTTGAAGTCGAATACCGAGCTTCAGCTTTGTGGAGCACTTTGCTGGTGTAGTATATGGGCTGGTGAATTCAGCTCTCATTCTCCTGGACGAGCATCGAGCTAACCACCTCTGGGGAGGTTGCCAAGTAGAGGTACAGTATTTTTCCAACTTTTGGTTTTACAAGCAGTGGCGGGGAGGCCAGATATCTCTTCAGATCCTCGAAGACCTGCCGGTACTCGTCCGGCCAAGAGAAGTCCTTCACCTGCCTTAAGATTTTGAAGAACGGGAGGTATCTCTCAGTCGACCGAGAGATGAATCGGCTGAGCGCGATGATCCTTCTGTTAAGCTACTGTACCTCCTTTTTGGTGTCCGGATGCTGCATGTCGATGATCGCCTTTATCTTCTCGGGGTTGGCCTCAATTCCTCATTGAGAAACGAGGAACCCGAGAAACTTTCTCGAAGGCGTACTTAGTCGAATTCAGCCTCATCCGATGTCGTCGAAGAGTGTGAAAAATTTCTTCGAGATCTTGGACATGATCTGAAGTCTATGCATTCTTCACCAGCATGTTGTCCACGTACACCTTCATGTTGCGTCTGATTTGATCTTTGAAGACCATATTGACGAGTCGCTGGTAGGTAGCTCCGATATTTTTCAATCCGAAGGGCATTACTCTGTAGCAGTAAAGGCCCTTAGCGGTTACGAAGGTTGTGTGCTCCTCATCTTCGGGTGCCATCCGGATCTGATTGTATCCGACGAAGGTGTCCATGAAGCTGAGCAATCGATGGTCAGACGTCGCGTCTACCAGCTGATCGATTTTCGAAAGTGGAAAGCTATCCTTTAGGCAGGCACGATCCAAGTCTGTATAGTCGATGCAGATCCTTCACCTCTCGTTGGCTTTTTTCACCATGACAACATTGGCGAGCCAGTTGGGATACGTGGTTTCTCTGATAAAGCCCGCCTCGAGTAGCTTGTCCACTTCCTCATCGATGGCCTTCTATCTTTCGGGAGCAAAAGACTACTTCTTCTGTCTCACCGGCCTCATTCCAGGGTCAATGTTAAGTCAGTGAGTCATCATCTCTGGGGGGATGCCGGACATATCTGTTGTTGACCAAGTGAATACGTTGGCATTGGCCTTCAACAGCTCTATTAGCTGCCGTTACTCAGGGTCGGATAATTGGGATCCAACCCAGACCACTCGTTCAGGATTCTCCGCTATCAGAACAGAAACCAGCTGTTCGACCGGTTCGCCCCGTTCTTCCTCTCTCCGTTGGTCCAACTTGTCGGCTGTCAGGGAGTCCTTCGCTTCATTGCTTCGAGCAGAGATTTGGAAGCATCACCGAGCGAGCTGTTGATCCCCACGCATCTCTCTGACTCCATTTTTGGTCGGAAACTGAACCAGCAGGTGGTAGGTCGAGACTATCGCTCTGAGGGCGTTTAGTTCGGATCTTCCAAATATAATGTTGTAGGCCGAAGGTACTTGGATGATTGCAAATGTTAGGTAGACGGTGCTTTGTCGTGGTTCGATTCCGACTATCACGGGAAGAATAATTTCTCCTTCCACCGTGACAGCATCTCCAGCGAAACCTACTAGGGGTGCAGAGACTCTCTCGAGCTGATCAGTCGACAGTTGCATTCAGGAGAAGGTCGAGTAGAACAAAATATTAGTCGAACTTCCATTATCAACAAGGATCCTTCTTACATCATAATTTGCTATTGTTGTCGAGACAACAACAACGTCGTCATGGGGAGTTTGGATTCCCCGAGCATCTTCATCTGTAAAAATAATTACATCATCTTGGCACAGCTTCTTCGTTGACTCCCTTCCAGCAGTCGTCCCCCGATCCAGTCATTTTGAGATCATATTGATGACCCCAGTTGTAGGCTAGTTGTTTGCTGCCTCTTCAGTCGGTTGGGGTCGTCGGTCGGAGATGGGTCGAGTCGGCGGATTCCTTCAAAATTTTTTGAGATACCCTCGGCGTATGAGGGCCTCGATTTCATCCTTGAGTTGGATGCACTGTTCGGTGTTGTGGCCGTGGCCCCGATGAAATCGACAGTATTTTCGTCGGTCGAGGCCCGTTGCCTTCAAAGGCGAAGGCCGTCGCAGATATTCCTCTCCTTCGATCTCCATCAAAATCTGTGCATGAGGAACAGAGAGAGGAGTATAGGAGTCATACCTGCGACGTATCGGCCTCGGACTCTGCCGTCGGGGCGATCTCGGGCTCTGTCACTGGGGTGAGACCTGTTTGTCGATCAGGGGCCCGCTAGGCTTGGCAGGAGCCCGACCTTTCCTTCGCTTCTCCTTCGGGCCCTTGGTCTCAGTCAGGCACCGATCGGAAGCTCCTTCATCTGTGCGCATGTATTTGTACGCGCGCTCCAGCAGTTCGGCATATGTCCGGGGGAAGGTCTTGTCCAAGGAGTATGTAAATCGAAACCCCCTCAGTCTCCTCTTCATGGCAGAGATAGCCATGTCTTCATTGAGGTCCCAAACCTCAAGCGTGGCCGCGTTGAATCGCATTACGAAGTGTCGGAGCATCTCATTTTCTCCTTGCTTGAGAGAGAAAAGGCTGTCCGAGGTTCGTGGCGGCTTCCGGTTGGTGCTGAAATGGGCCACGAAAGCATGCTCGAGCTGTCCGAAGGAGTGGATGCTTCCTGAGTGGAGGCTGGAGTACCGGGCCCTGGCAGCTTTGTGAAGTGTGACGGAAAAGCTGATGCAGAGGAGGGCATCGGTTGCCCCTTGGATCGTCATGAGAGCCTTGTAGCTCTCCAGATGGTCAACTGGATCGATGGAGCCGTCGTAAGGCTCCATATGAGGCATCTTGAATCGACTAGGAATCGACTCGTCAAGGATGAGTCGAGAGAGAGGTTGGGCGGTCTAGAAGTCGACGTCGTTCAAAGACTTCTGTCCGTCCACCTAGAGCTGGACAAGCCGACGATTGATTTTTTCGAACCTACGTTCGTAGTCGTCGATCCGTCGATGTTAGTAGACCCCAGGGGTCGAGTCTCCCGATGAATCTGAGAGGGAGGTGGATGGTCTCCGTGATCGCTTCTCCTTCCTCGCTCGCTCCAGCTGGGAAGGAGAGGATCGTCGAGACCGGTGGGTGTCACGCCGTGGCCGCCTCTCCCCTTCTCGATGGGAGTGCTGAGATGGCTGCTCCTGAGATGGAGATGGAGACCGACGCGAACGTCGGTGGCTGCTCCTGGACGGCATCGGGTGCGCCGTCAGTTGCTCCACCGGTGAGTGCGACAACCAGGTTGGTTGTTGTTGAAGGCTCTTGATTGCATCCGTCAGCACAGTGAACTACCGCACGACCGCCGCGATCTGCACCTCCGTGGCCACCATAGGATGCGGAGAGCTGGGTTCCACCGTGGAGGGTGGAGGAGAGGCCTCTTCCAGGCGGAAAGAGTGCCTCGTCGATCCGATGGCTCTTGATCACTGAGCCCTGGTTCTTGTCATCTCGAAATGATTTTTCAAACTCTATAGAGGTCGTGATCCCCCCTTCCTGGCATGCCAAACCTGTTGCGGCCAATCCCCTCGTCGCCTGATCGCTGGGAAGGAGCACCTGCAAGAGAAGTCCACACTGACTGGAGATGCCTTCGGCAGAGACCCTCCGACGGTCAAGTCAGAGAGGAGACTAGACAATGGTAGAAAAGAATCAGGGACTTAGCGGGAGAGAGCCAGAGAGAGAGAGAGCTCAGGGGCTTAGAAAAAATCTCCTCCAACACTGTTGCCTTCCCTGTTTTATAGTAGAGCGCAGTGTGGTCCCGCCATTAATGACGCAGACAACCGGAGAGTTGTCAAATCGTCGGAGGCTGTCAGAGTTGCCACAGACTGACAAGTCACCGTGGGCTGTTAAATCACTGGCGCTGACCTATATCCTTGGCAGAACGATGCCCCCAGGACGGTCACGTCGCATGTCCTTGTCAGGACAGCAACCCATAGCAGTCGTACGGCATTTGGGAGAGCTGACCGACCATACGTCAGCATTCAGCTGCGGGACGTTGGGTAAAGACCCGGGGACACCGTCGGCTGGTTTGGCGCATTGTGGGGGTCGGACGTCGGCTGCCACCCCCGCCCGACAGTGGGTCGGTAATCTGGGCTCCGTTGCTCGGCTAGTCGGGAACAGAATGGGTCTGTCCAACCGACCCACCTTCGGTCGGATAATGTCGGTGGCTACTGTCGGCAGTCATCGGTCGGTGCGGTTGGTAGAGTCGGGCGTCGGTCGGACAGGCCCGAGGGTGAGTCGGCATAAAAAGGATTGGTCGGTATATCCCAACAGGATTATACAGTTATTTACAAAAGTTTTACATAGGCTATGGGCCCAAATTGCTACACCTACCATCTTTTTTTGTGACTTCTCTTCTACTCTACTGAGATCTACTTATATCATGTCATGGTTGTGCATTTTCTGGTTTTGTTTATCTCACTCTTTTCATGTTGTAATTATGTATCATAGGGCCTTAACTTATGGTTTTCGTATTACCCTCTATGCTCCTAGTCTGCTCGACTCTGTTTCATACTTTTCTTATCTCTATAAATAAATTATAGTGTATTTTATTGGAGAAAAAGACTCTTTTATAAATGGAGTCGCTAGTTTTATGATTAAAAAAAAAGTACAAATTTTTTTTCTTTCTCATTTTCAGAGCATATTTTTTATCGCTATATATTAAATGATCAGATGATATACATCAAGCAAATTAATGTTGAATAAGTCAATGTATATCTTTAGGTAAATCAATATATAGTTTCTAGAATATGAAATCTATCGATACACGCTATACGTTCAGGTGACACATGTTAAACAAATTAGTCTTTGAGTAACCCGAACTACACATATTCAAGTAAATTGATATATAATTATGGAACATTATATTCATCAATATACACTACATGACTGGATGATATATACTGTAAGTTTTCTTGATATATATAACAACAATGATCAAATATATACCTCCAAGTAATTAAAAGAATATTTTAGAAAATATAAAAATCAATATATCTAAAGGCATATATTAGATCATTGCTGGGTATATAATAAAGATGCTAGCAGTATATATCAAGAAGTCGACGAGTATATATCATCCGATCATATGTAGTGTGTACTAATAAACATGATGTTCTAAAAATTGTATATAAATTTGATTGGTATGTATTAGGTTGCTATATGTCTAATTTGCTAAGTATATATCACCTGATCTTGCACTGTGCACCGATGAACATAATATTATAGAAACTATTATAGATTTATTTAGATATGTATATTAGCTTGCCAGATGACTAATTTGTTTAGTGTATGTTATCTAATCATATAGTATATATTAGTAAAAAGCATAGTTTGTTAATGAAGAAGAAAGAGGATGCTATGCATGATTTTTTTCTATTTTTGATTTTTTAATCATGAGAATAAGAACTCCATCAGTAGAAGGAGCTTTTGATCTTTGGGTTTTCTTCTTTAAAAGGGGCATAAAAGAAAATATTGCAAAATAGGAAGCTCGATCCATATTTTCTTTTCTAGTGCCCACCCCATATGATTTCTGTTCTAGTTTTTGGCCTGAAGGCTTCTAATACAGATAGTAGTATCTGCAAGATCTGAAAAAAGTTAGCTTAATGGAAAAAGTCAAAAGACGATCGACAGATCGAACTGTACCTAAGCAGAGAATCGAACTTAGGCCGGCATCATAGAGAGCTTGCTTGGTGACGAGCTCTCTCTGCTTCGGCACTGACATATCCTTCAGTCGGTGAAAGTCCTTTCGGTCTTCTGCCTTCACCCGACTATTTTCGTTCGGCTGAGTTCAAGGGTTGCCCCAGCGAGAAGGAAACCCCCAAGATAGCGAAGAAGAAGCGAAGAAAAATTGGCTCTTCCATCCGTGGATCGACGATGAAAGATCGATAATGAATGAAAGACCCTTTCGAGGATTGAAGAACCACCACCCTCGAGCTTTCGGGTGGGATCGGAGGACGAAAAATGTCCGAAAGAGAGAGATGCGGGGAAAGTGTTGCTCCTAGATTGATTTTGATGATTACAAAGCAGATTGAAGGGATACAAACAATTGAAAAAGTCCTTATGCTCTTCAAGGGCAAAATCGTAATTTCATTAAAATCCTGATTTGATAGTACCATTTGGTAGAACAAATGATTTGAAATCTATTGATAAAAATTTTATTGTGTTTGGACTTATATTTTTGAAGTTATGAAGGTTTGAAGTGCATGAGTCGACTCATGAGTCAACTCATGGCACTATGAGCTGAATGGCACGAAAAAAATTCCCATGGCACGCTGGATTTTTGGCTTGGCACGACCTGTGAGTCGACTCATGAGTCGACCCACAAGGCATGAGTCGACTCATGAGTCGACCTCTGCTGATTTGAGCCGAAAAATCTAAAAATCAGATCTTCTGGTCTGTTGCAACAGAAGTCGACTCATGAGTCGACTCCTGAAGCATGAGTCGACTCATGAGTCGACCCCTGCGACGGGAAATGTCAGCAACGGCTATTTTTTTGCCCGTTTTAATTGCCATTTATGCTTCCTAAAAATCCTCTAACGGCTCTTTATCTGCCTAAATTGTTTTCTCTTGCTACTAATGCCATAAAATGCTTAAAATGGTGAAAGGAAATTGCAGATTAAATAGCAGATCAAATTGCAAAGAAAAAGGTGGAAATCGGGAGATCAAACGTGAGATCAAAAGAGAAGAGAGGATCCTAAATCTGAGATCAACGAAATATTCAAGAAGAAGAGAGAGGATCCACAATATTCAAGAGAGTTTGTGAAAAAGAAAAGCAAGAGCATTCAAAGAGAGAATCTTTCAAGTCGATTGTTTTCAACCTTGATCTAGAGATCGTTCAAAGCTTTCAAGAGATCTTCAATCAACAATCAACCTCTTCTCAAGCGTTCAACCGTTCATTCATCTTGAGAAAATCTGAAAAAGGGGTTCTTCATTTGAGTAAAGCTTTTATTGTTATATTTGCTCATTTAAGGAGCTGTTTTTGTATTCATCTGTGCTCTAAATATTCTTACTCTTTGTGAGTTTTTGCTCTTGTTTTTGGAGGATTTCCAAAACAAGGAAAGGTTGATCCGAACCTGAAATCGGAGTGTTTTGGGTTTGCTTGTACCCGAGAAACAAGTGTTCTAGCTTGGGATAGCTAGGGTCGGAGTTTCCGACGTCTTGTATTCTAGCTTGGGATAGCTAGTGTCGGAGTTTCCGACGTTTTGTATTCGGGTTGAATACAAAGGATAGTGGATTAAAATTCCCAAGTGGGATCTTGGGGAGTGGATGTAGGTGCAAGGTTAGCACCGAACCACTATAAATCCTTGTGTTTGTGGTGTGCTTTATCGCTTTATCTTATTTCTTTATTATATCCTTGCAATACTGCTTTAGTTAATTAATATTGATTTAAAGCCATTGTTTTGTTCTTCATAAGTTATCTGTTGGGCTTAAAATTTTTTAGAAACCCAATTCACCCCCCCTCTTGGGTTGCATAGCTGGGCAACAAGTGGTATCAGAGCCAGTGCTCTAGCCCTTCTTTGATCTAACAATCAAAGAGCCAAAGATCTATGGCAACCCATGTTGGAACTTCTCTAGCTGAGGGGCAATCAACAAACCGACCTCCACTTTTCAATGGGTCTAATTACACCTATTGGAAAGCTCGGATGAAGATTTTCATACAAGCACTCGACTATGATATGTGGAGTATCATAGTGAATGGTCCTCACACACCCACCAAGATTATAGATGGTGAGGAGTCAACCAAACCCGAGAAAGAATGGGATGAGGTTGACAAGAAATTGGCACAATTAAATGCCAAAGCTATGAATGTTCTTTATTGTGCACTAGATGCTAGTGAATTTAATCGCATTTCTACTTGTGCATCTGCTAAAGAAATATGGAATAGGTTAGAAGTCACCCATGAGGGAACAAATCAAGTAAAAGAGTCTAAAATAAACATGCTTGTACATAAATATGAATTGTTCAAAATAGAGCATGATGAGTCCATAACTGCTATGTTTACTCGTTTTACTGATATAATCAATGGTTTAAAGAGTCTTGGCAAATCTTATACTAACAGTGAACTTGTAAGGAAGATTCTCAGGTCACTGCCAAGAACTTGGGAAGCCAAGGTGACTGCCATCCAAGAAGCAAAGGACTTGAACACTCTACCTCTAGAAGAGCTTCTTGGATCCTTGATGACTCATGAACTTAGCATGATGCAACATCAAGAGGATGAAATCAAAAAGAAAAGAACCATTGCCCTCAAATCCACAACTTTACCTGATTATGAAACAGATGACTCTGAAGATAAAGATCAGGATGAGGAGATGGCTCTCATCACCCGAAAATTCAAGAAGTTTCTAAGAAAAAGGAAACAAGGGATGAGAAAGAAATTTACAAAAGGGGATCAAAGCATAGAAAAGGAGAAAGATCAAACCCCTATATGCTATGAGTGCAAGAAGCCAGGACATTTCAGATCCAAATGTCCTCAATTGAAGAAAGGTCCAAAGAAATTTAAAAAGAAGGCAATGATGGCGACCTGGAGTGCAAGTGATGACTCAAGCTCCGACGAGGAAACCTCAACCGAACAAGCCAATCTGTGCCGATGGCACATGAAAATGAGGTAACTTCTGAATCCACTAGTGAATTTACTTTTGAAGAATTGCATGAAGCTTTCTATGATTCAATTGATGAATTAAAGAAACTAGGGAAGAAAAATAAAGAGCTGAAATTGGAAAATCAGTCCTTAGTGAATCAAGCTGAAATTCTTTCAATTGAAAAATTCACATTGATTCAAGAAAATCAAAACTTTAAGGATGAAATTAACAGGCTGAAATCTATGGTAGATAAGTTCACCTTAAGTTCAAACAAGCTAAATATGATCCTTGATAATCAGAAAGCTATATATGATAAGGCTGGACTTGGTTACAAACCCCTGAAGAAACAAAAATTTTTGAAGGATATTTATGCAAATTATTCAAACAAAAAGCCTACAAATATTACTTGTTTTAAATGTGGAAGAATAGGACATAAATCATACACATGTCTTATTAACAAATATGCAAACACAAAGAAAATATGGGTTCCAAAAGGAACCATTCTGACTAACCTGAAAGGACCCAAGAAAGCTTGGGTACCTAAGACAGAAACTTGATCTATGCTTGCAGGTGTGTCTAGCATCCCAAGAAGGAAACAGGAAATGGTATCTTGACAGCGGATGCTCGAGACACATGACTGGTGATGAATCACAATTCATCACGCTTGATGCTAAGGATGGAGGGATGGTCACCTTTGGAGATAATGGCAAAGGAAAGATCATCGGGATAGGTAACATTGGTATCACTCCCTCCAAATACATTGAGAATGTTTTACTTGTTAAAGGTTTAAAGCATAACTTACTCAGCATTAGTCAATTCTGTGATAAAGGGTATAAAGTAAGTTTTGAATCATCTGTATGCATTGTGACGAGTCCTATTAACGATGGCATTAAATTTATAGGACATAGGCATGGCAATGTTTATATGGTAGACTTGAATGATTTAACTAAATTAGACATGCAATGCCTAGTTTCCTTAAATGCTAAAATAAATGAGACTAGTTGGCTGTGGCATCGTAGACTTGCACATATTAGCATGCATTCTCTTTCAAAATTAATCAAAAAAGATTTAGTTCTCGGTTTGCCAAAATTAAATTTTGAAAAGGATAGAATTTGTGATGCATGCCAATTAGGTAAACAAACTAGAATATCATTTAAATCCAAAAACACTATTTCAACTTCTAGACCTTTAGAGCTCTTACATATGGATTTATTTGGACCAACTAAAACCACTAGTCTAGGAGGAAAACGATATGGATTTGTAATAATTGATGATTACTCTCGTTTTACTTGGATTTTCTTTTTAGCTCACAAAAATGAAACTTTTCAAATTTTCACGAAATTTCATCGAAAAGTCACTAATGAAAAAGGGTTTTCAATTCAAAATATTAGAAGTGATCATGGAACAGAATTTGAAAATCATGACTTTGAAAATTTTTGTGATGAAAATGGAATTGGCCACAACTTCTCTGCTCCTAGGACACCCCAACAAAATGGGGTAGTTGAAAGAAAAAATAGAACCTTAGAAGAAATGGCCCGTACCATGCTCTGTGAAAGCAACCTTCCAAAATATTTTTGGGCGGAAGCTATTAACACAGCATATTACATTTTAAATCGTGCTTTAATAAGACAATTTTTAAAGAAAACCCCCTATGAACTTTGGAAAGGAAGAAAACCAAATATTGCCTATTTTCATGTTTTTGGTTGCCGATGTTTTGTATTAAATAATGGCAAAGAAAAACTTGGTAAATTTGATGCAAAATCAGATGAAGCAATCCTTCTAGGTTACTCCTCCACTAGTAAAGCATTTAGAGTGTTCAACAAAAGAACCTTAGTAGTTGAGGAGTCCATACATGTTGTCTTTGATGAATCTAACGATCTTCCTTCAAGGAAGAATAAGGGTGTTGATGATGCAGATCCACTAATAGAAGGTATGAAGGAGATCACTCTAAAAGATTCAGCAACTCCAGAAGACAAGGATCAAGAAGATGAACAAAATGAGAAAGGTGAAGAAATTCAAGAACAACCTCAAGGTACAAATGACTTACCCAAGGAACGGAGGTATGTTCACAACCACCCTAAGGACTTAATTATCGGTGATCCTATGCATGGGGTAAAAACACGTTCTTCACTTAGAGATGTACTTAATCATTGTGCTTTTGTATCTTAACTTGAACCTAAAACTTTTGAAGAAGCTGAAAATGATCATAACTGGATTAATGCTATGCAAGAAGAACTCAGTCAATTTGAAAGAAATAATGTTTGGACCTTAGTGAAAAGACCTAAAGATTATTCAATAATTGGCACAAAATGGGTCTTTAGAAACAAATTAGATGAGCATGGAAATGTAATTAGAAATAAAGCAAGACTGGTTGCTAAGGGATATAATCAAGAAGAAGGAATTGATTTTGATGAAACCTTTGCACCTGTTGCTAGATTAGAAGCCATTAGACTTCTACTTGCTTATGCTTGCTTTATGAAATTCAAACTATTTCAAATGGATGTTAAAAGTGCATTTTTAAATGGATATATTTCTGAAGAAGTATATGTAGAACAACCCCCTGGATTTGAAAATCATGCTTTTCCCAATCATGTCTTTAGATTAAATAAAGCTTTATATGGTCTAAAACAAACACCTAGAGCATGGTATGAAAGGCTAAACAAATTTCTACTAAATAATGGTTTCTCAAGAGGCAATGTGGATACAACTCTATTTATTAAAAGAAACCAAAATGATATGCTAATTATACAAATTTATGTTGATGACATAATTTTTGGGTCTACTAATGAATCCCTTTGTCAAGACTTTGCTAAGCTTATGCAGGGAGAGTTCGAGATGAGCATGATGGGAGAACTCACCTTCTTCCTCGGACTCCAAATCAAACAATCAAAAGAGGGAATCTCCATCACCCAAAGCAAGTACACCAAGGAACTACTCAAAAGATTTGGAATGGAGAACTGCAAACCAATTGGCACACCAATGAGTCCCTCATGTAAGCTTGACAAGGATGATGAAGGTAAAAGCGTAGACTTAAAATACTATAGAGGTATGATTGGCTCATTATTATATTTAACTGCAAGTAGGCCTGATATCATGTTTAGTGTTTGCTTATGTGCAAGATATCAATCTAATCCTAAGGAATCTCATTTGAATGCTGTTAAAAGAATCCTTAGATACTTAAATGGTACACAAACTATAAGGTTATGGTACTCTAAGGACTCACAAATTAATTTGTTAGGATATTCTGATGCTGATTTTGCTGGATGTAAATTAGATAGAAAAAGCACAAGTGGAACTTGCCAATTTCTTGGAGTTAACCTAATCTCATGGTTTAGCAAGAAACAAAATTCGGTGGCACTGTCTACGGCTGAGGCCGAATACATTGCAGCCGGAAGTTGTTGTGCTCAAATCTTGTGGATTAAGCAACAACTCGAAGATTTTGGAATCAAACTTAATGAAACATCAATAAAATGTGATAATACAAGTGCTATAAATCTATCTAAAAATCCAATACAACACTCAAGATCTAAACATATTGAGATAAGACATCATTTCATAAGAGAACATGTTCAAAACAAAAATATAATTCTTGAATATGTTTGCACTGAAAATCAATTAGCTGATATCTTTACAAAGGCCCTTAGTGAGGAAAGATTCTGTGAAATTAGGAGAAATCTAGGAATTCTAGATCTATTTATCTGAAATTTCTCAATTTCCAAAGAATAGATGTCAAAAACTCTTAGAGCTCAATTTTCAACATCTATCCTGGTTCCAAAAGCTCAGTTTTATCACTCTAAAAACTTATCATTGAGCAAAATTCTTTCTCCCAAAATTTTGAATTTTTCTGGAATTTATTTGCATTTTTCCTGATTTTCTGAACTTCATGAGTCGACCCCCATGAGTCGACTCAATGGCAAACTTGTAAATCCCACCAACTTCCATCGGGTTCATTGTTTTTAAAACGGGAAACCTTGTTTATGAGACGACTCATCTTCTCGTCGTCTTCCTTCCGAAAGCCGTCCTCTCCAAACTTCTGTTTTGCTCCAAATCCAAGGATTAATTTCTAGGCAATTCTCCCTCCTTCTCTCCACCAAAAATCGCCTCCTTGAAAAGGATTTTTCTGTGCTTTCTCGCAGTGTTAGGCGCGGGTGGAACGTGCCCTAGAACTTCACCGTTCATTCAAAATCCACTTCTTTTCTCCACCAAAATTCTTCTTTACTCTTTTGTGATCCCTCCTCCACTGAATTCAAGTCTTCTTGTCTGGATATGGCTCCAAAGATAAAACTTCCCCAAAGAAGGAAATCAATCCGAGAGCCTGAGGAAATTGTCCGAAAGAAAAGGCATGCTCAGTCTTCCACTGTTCCCAATCCAGTTTCAGTACCTGCTCAAGGTCCCTCTCAACCCTCCATAAGCCCCAGTGTAAATCTTCTTTCTGATAGAAAAGTAGAAATCGGAAAAAATATAGATTTTCGGTTCTTTGAGAAAGAAGGCTTTACTTTTGCTACCAAGATCAAAAATCAAGGATGGAAACTTTATTGCTCTCTTAAGGAAGTCACCTATGTTGATCTAGTCAGAGAGTTCTACCAGAACCTAAATTATGGAAACGGGTCTGTGACTTCAACTGTAAAGGAGATTGACATCTGTTTGGATTCTAGGATATTGGGAGAGATACTTCAGTTGCCTAGTGAAGGATACTTATATATGGAACTCTCAATTAAAGAAGAAGGGATCAGAATTATCTTAGGAGAAGATTTTTCAGGAAGTTTAAACAAATTGGAAGCAAAGCTACTGTCCATTGAGATGAGGGTCCTGCATCAGATTGTGACAAAACTATTCTTTCCTAGGAGTGGTAGACATGACTTACTATCTGGCAGAGATGTATGTGTCATGTTTCATATCATCACTCAGACCCCCCTAAACCTCCCTACACTTATGATAGAGGCCATGAGAGAAACTTTGAACAGATCCAAGGCACACTTGCCTTATGGTATGGCCCTTACTAGAGTTTTTAGGAGGTTTGGAGTTAGCTGTGAGGGGGAGACACCTACCAAGCTCTCACATGTGGACACTTTCAACCAACACAGCCTGCACCGAATGGGAATTACAAAGACTGTTGATGGTTGGATCAAGGGCTCTGAAGAAAGAGCTGAGGAGAGAGCTGAGGAAAGAGCTGAAGACAGAACTGAAGGCAGAGTAGAAGAAGAAGGTCCATCTTCTCCTGTACATGATTTCAGGGCAGCTTCACCAGATACCCAGTTCATTCATGATACTGAGGCTGGCCCTTCTGAGTTTACTAGGATGCCCACACCAGTGTATCAGCCAGAGAGCAGAGCACCTCATTCAGAGTTCAGACTGGCTGACGATCAGATCGAGCATATATCTCAGCATGTGGCTTCTTTGTTGTCTAGCCAGTGGAGTAGTACTTCTTTTGCACCTGGAGCTACTTCTTCTGATCAGACCATTACTCCCCACATCTCCACTATATTTCAGATGATTTCAGATCAGTCCGTCAGGATACAGCAGCTTGAGGATACAGTCTGGAGACTTACTGGCAGAGTTCTTGACTTGCAGGGGCAAGTCCTTGCATTGGCCCATCCCCAGCCACAGGAGTCTACCATTGAGGTCACAGACCTCACTGCAGAGGCTGGCAGGCTCAGAGGAGCACTAGAAGGTGGATATGAGCTACTGAGGAAAGAGATCAGAGGATCGAGTGAGCATGCTACCACCCAGTTCACTGCTCTACTTCAATCTGTTTCCAGAGCACTGAACGTACTTGATTCTATTAGACTCACCCTTTCTGTTCAGTCCCTAGCATCTCAGCGTTCTCAGCCACCCAGTTCATCTCGTTCTCCTGCTCGTGGCAGAGGCAGACGGGGTAGAGGACGCACTTCTGATCCATCATCTTCTCATACTATATCTGATGACTCTGATCATTGACTTATCTAGATCTTAGGAGTTAGTATCTTGTTCTAAGATCTATACCTTGGGGCCATGTATTGACATTTAGCTGGTTGAATTTTATGTATTGAAACAATTATGATATTAATGGAATCATCTTTTACCTATATTTCTACCTCTTTGTAATGATTATATTTTGGTTATATTTCAATCTCCGATACATCTGTTGAAATATTATCTTCTCCTTATTGTTGTTTGCTATTGATAATTGCTATATTGAGGGGGAGCAAACATCTGTGAAAAACTCTAAAGAGGAAGAAATTAAAGAATATTTTCAGAAAAGGAAAAGAAAGAGTTAACTATGTTTGATGATGTCAAAAAGGGGGAGAAATTAAAATTAAACAAAAATTGAAATTAGACAAAAAGCAAAACCCTAAATTATGAGAAAAAGGGGGAGAAATTAAATTAAAACAAATATTGAAGAAATTAAACAAATATTGGAGAAAAACAAGGATTGAAAGATTAAACAAAACTTTGAGAAATTTTTGGTATCGAAATTTGGTATCAGACAGAGAAATTTGGTATCAGACAGAACTTTAATCCATCAAAAGCAAAATCATGAGTACAATGCAAATAAGTATTTTTTTTATATATATGCTCTGATATTCAAACTTGCTTTTGAAATTTTACTCACCTTGAGACATCAATAAGAAATTTGTTTTACTCTGATACATCCTACAATTTCTTTCAACTTGATCTGATACATGATAACATTTGATCCGATACAGTGTGAAGGTTTCTCTAAAATATTATAACATTTGCTCTGATACTGTATGAAATTTTCTCTGATACATTAAAAATTTTCTTGCTCTGATACATTATAAAATCTTTTCTGATATCATTGTAAAAATTATTTTTGCTCTGATACATAGAAAAAGTTATTTATCTTCTCTTGCTCTGAAATATCTTGAACTCAAAATGATCTAATACCCTTTTCAAATCTTTAAGAAAATGGACAAACTATTTTTGCATTTATATTTCATGCCAAAAGAATCATACTCTTTTCAAGCATATACACCCATAATGGATTCTTTTGAAATTAATGCATTAACATAAATTTTTTTTCATATGTTTTGTCATCATCAAAAAGGGGGAGATTGTTGCTCCTAGATTGATTTTGATGATTACAAAGCAGATTGAAGGGATACAAACAATTGAAAAAGTCCTTATGCTCTTCAAGGGCAAAATCATAATTTCACTAAAATCCTGATTTGATAGTACCATTTGGTAGAACAAATGATTTGAAATCTATTGGTGAAAATTTCATTGTGTTTGGACTTATATTTTTGAAGTTATGAAGGTTTGAAGTGCATGAGTCGACTCATGAGTCAACTCATGGCATTATGAGCTGAATGGCACGAAAAAAATTCCCATGGCACGCTGGATTTTTGGCTTGGCACGACCTGTGAGTCGACTCATGAGTCGACCCACAAGGCATGAGTCGACTCATGAGTCGACCTCTGCTGATTTGAGCCGAAAAATCTAAAAATCAGATCTTCTGGTCTGTTGCAACAGAAGTCGACTCATGAGTCGACTCCTGAAGCATGAGTCGACTCATGAGTCGACCCCTGCGACGGGAAATGTCAGCAACGGCTATTTTTTTGCCCGTTTTAATTGCCATTTATGCTTCCTAAAAATCCTCTAACGGCTCTTTATCTGCCTAAATTGTTTTCTCTTGCTACTAATGCCATAAAATGCTTAAAATGGTGAAAGGAAATTGCAGATTAAATAGCAGATCAAATTGCAAAGAAAAAGGTGGAAATCGGGAGATCAAACGTGAGATCAAAAGAGAAGAGAGGATCCTAAATCTGAGATCAACGAAATATTCAAGAAGAAGAGAGAGGATCCACAATATTCAAGAGAGTTTGTGAAAAAGAAAAGCAAGAGCATTCAAAGAGAGAATCTTTCAAGTCGATTGTTTTCAACCTTGATCTAGAGATCGTTCAAAGCTTTCAAGAGATCTTCAATCAACAATCAACCTCTTCTCAAGCGTTCAACCGTTCATTCATCTTGAGAAAATCTGAAAAAGGGGTTCTTCATTTGAGTAAAGCTTTTATTGTTATATTTGCTCATTTAAGGAGCTGTTTTTGTATTCATCTGTGCTCTAAATATTCTTACTCTTTGTGAGTTTTTGCTCTTATTTTTGGAGGATTTCCAAAACAAGGAAAGGTTGATCCGAACCTGAAATCGGAGTGTTTTGGGTTTGCTTGTACCCGGGAAACAAGTGTTCTAGCTTGGGATAGCTAGGGTCGGAGTTTCCGACGTCTTGTATTCTAGCTTGGGATAGCTAGTGTCGGAGTTTCCGACGTTTTGTATTCGGGTTGAATACAAAGGATAGTGGATTAAAATTCCCAAGTGGGATCTTGGAGAGTGGATGTAGGTGCAAGGTTAGCACCGAACCATTATAAATCCTTGTGTTTGTGGTGTGCTTTATCGCTTTATCTTATTTCTTTATTATATCCTTGCAATACTGCTTTAGTTAATTAATATTGATTTAAAGCCATTGTTTTGTTCTTCATAAGTTATCTGTTGGGCTTAAAATTTTTTAGAAACCCAATTCACCCCCCTCTTGGGTTGCATAGCTGGGCAACAAGTGGTATCAGAGCCAGTGCTCTAGCCCTTCTTTGATCTAACAATCAAAGAGCCAAAGATCTATGGCAACCCATGTTGGAACTTCTCTAGCTGAGGGGCAATCAACAAACCGACCTCCACTTTTCAATGGGTCTAATTACACCTATTGGAAAGCTCGGATGAAGATTTTCATACAAGCACTCGACTATGATATGTGGAGTATCATAGTGAATGGTCCTCACACACCCACCAAGATTATAGATGGTGAGGAGTCAACCAAACCCGAGAAAGAATGGGATGAGGTTGACAAGAAATTGGCACAATTAAATGCCAAAGCTATGAATGTTCTTTATTGTGCACTAGATGCTAGTGAATTTAATCGCATTTCTACTTGTGCATCTGCTAAAGAAATATGGAATAGGTTAGAAGTCACCCATGAGGGAACAAATCAAGTAAAAGAGTCTAAAATAAACATGCTTGTACATAAATATGAATTGTTCAAAATAGAGCATGATGAGTCCATAACTGCTATGTTTACTCGTTTTACTGATATAATCAATGGTTTAAAGAGTCTTGGCAAATCTTATACTAACAGTGAACTTGTAAGGAAGATTCTCAGGTCACTGCCAAGAACTTGGGAAGCCAAGGTGACTGCCATCCAAGAAGCAAAGGACTTGAACACTCTACCTCTAGAAGAGCTTCTTGGATCCTTGATGACTCATGAACTTAGCATGATGCAACATCAAGAGGATGAAATCAAAAAGAAAAGAACCATTGCCCTCAAATCCACAACTTTACCTGATTATGAAACAGATGACTCTGAAGATAAAGATCAGGATGAGGAGATGGCTCTCATCACCCGAAAATTCAAGAAGTTTCTAAGAAAAAGGAAACAAGGGATGAGAAAGAAATTTACAAAAGGGGATCAAAGCATAGAAAAGGAGAAAGATCAAACCCCTATATGCTATGAGTGCAAGAAGCCAGGACATTTCAGATCCAAATGTCCTCAATTGAAGAAAGGTCCAAAGAAATTCAAAAAGAAGGCAATGATGGCGACCTGGAGTGCAAGTGATGACTCAAGCTCCGACGAGGAAACCTCAACCGAACAAGCCAATCTGTGCCGATGGCACATGAAAATGAGGTAACTTCTGAATCCACTAGTGAATTTACTTTTGAAGAATTGCATGAAGCTTTCTATGATTCAATTGATGAATTAAAGAAACTAGGGAAGAAAAACAAAGAGCTGAAATTGAAAAATCAGTCCTTAGTGAATCAAGCTGAAATTCTTTCAATTGAAAAATTCACATTGATTCAAAAAATCAAAACTTTAAGGATGAAATTAACAGGCTGAAATCTATGGTAGATAAGTTCACCTTAAGTTCAAACAAGCTAAATATGATCCTTGATAATCAGAAAGCTATATATGATAAGGCTGGACTTGGTTACAAACCCCTGAAGAAACAAAAATTTTTGAAGGATATTTATGCAAATTATTCAAACAAAAAGCCTACAAATATTACTTGTTTTAAATGTGGAAGAATAGGACATAAATCATACACATGTCTTATTAACAAATATGCAAACACAAAGAAAATATGGGTTCCAAAAGGAACCATTCTGACTAACCTGAAAGGACCCAAGAAAGCTTGGGTACCTAAGACAGAAACTTGATCTGTGCTTGCAGGTGTGTCTAGCATCCCAAGAAGGAAACAGGAAATGGTATCTTGACAGCGGATGCTCGAGACACATGACTGGTGATGAATCACAATTCATCACGCTTGATGCTAAGGATGGAGGGATGGTCACCTTTGGAGATAATGGCAAAGGAAAGATCATCGGGATAGGTAACATTGGTATCACTCCCTCCAAATACATTGAGAATGTTTTACTTGTTAAAGGTTTAAAGCATAACTTACTCAGCATTAGTCAATTCTGTGATAAAGGGTATAAAGTAAGTTTTGAATCATCTGTATGCATTGTGACGAGTCCTATTAACGATGGCATTAAATTTATAGGACATAGGCATGGCAATGTTTATATGGTAGACTTGAATGATTTAACTAAATTAGACATGCAATGCCTAGTTTCCTTAAATGCTAAAATAAATGAGACTAGTTGGCTGTGGCATCGTAGACTTGCACATATTAGCATGCATTCTCTTTCAAAATTAATCAAAAAAGATTTAGTTCTCGGTTTGCCAAAATTAAATTTTGAAAAGGATAGAATTTGTGATGCATGCCAATTAGGTAAACAAACTAGAATATCATTTAAATCCAAAAATACTATTTCAACTTCTAGACCTTTAGAGCTCTTACATATGGATTTATTTGGACCAACTAAAACCACTAGTCTAGGAGGAAAACGATATGGATTTGTAATAATTGATGATTACTCTCGTTTTACTTGGATTTTCTTTTTAGCTCACAAAAATGAAACTTTTCAAATTTTCACGAAATTTCATCGAAAAGTCACTAATGAAAAAGGGTTTTCAATTCAAAATATTAGAAGTGATCATGGAACAGAATTTGAAAATCATGACTTTAAAAATTTTTGTGATGAAAATGGAATTGGCCACAACTTCTCTGCTCCTAGGACACCCCAACAAAATGGGGTAGTTGAAAGAAAAATAGAACCTTAGAAGAAATGGCCCGTACCATGCTCTGTGAAAGCAACCTTCCAAAATATTTTTGGGCGGAAGCTATTAACACAGCATATTACATTTTAAATCGTGCTTTAATAAGACAATTTTTAAAGAAAACCCCCTATGAACTTTGGAAAGGAAGAAAACCAAATATTGCCTATTTTCATGTTTTTGGTTGCCGATGTTTTGTATTAAATAATGGCAAAGAAAAAACTTGGTAAATTTGATGCAAAATCAGATGAAGCAATCCTTCTAGGTTACTCCTCCACTAGTAAAGCATTTAGAGTGTTCAACAAAAGAACCTTAGTAGTTGAGGAGTCCATACATGTTGTCTTTGATGAATCTAACGATCTTCCTTCAAGGAAGAATAAGGGTGTTGATGATGCAGATCCACTAATAGAAGGTATGAAGGAGATCACTCTAAAAGATTCAGCAACTCCAGAAGACAAGGATCAAGAAGATGAACAAAATGAGAAAGGTGAAGAAATTCAAGAACAACCTCAAGGTACAAATGACTTACCCAAGGAAGGAGGTATGTTCACAACCACCCTAAGGACTTAATTATCGGTGATCCTATGCATGGGGTAAAAACACGTTCTTCACTTAGAGATGTACTTAATCATTGTGCTTTTGTATCTTAACTTGAACCTAAAACTTTTGAAGAAGCTGAAAATGATCATAACTGGATTAATGCTATGCAAGAAGAACTCAGTCAATTGAAAGAAATAATGTTTGGACCTTAGTGAAAAGACCTAAAGATTATTCAATAATTGGCACAAAATGGGTCTTTAGAAACAAATTAGATGAGCATGGAAATGTAATTAGAAATAAAGCAAGACTGGTTGCTAAGGGATATAATCAAGAAGAAGGAATTGATTTTGATGAAACCTTTGCACCTGTTGCTAGATTAGAAGCCATTAGACTTCTACTTGCTTATGCTTGCTTTATGAAATTCAAACTATTTCAAATGGATGTTAAAAGTGCATTTTTAAATGGATATATTTCTGAAGAAGTATATGTAGAACAACCCCCTGGATTTGAAAATCATGCTTTTCCCAATCATGTCTTTAGATTAAATAAAGCTTTATATGGTCTAAAACAAGCACCTAGAGCATGGTATGAAAGGCTAAGCAAATTTCTACTAAATAATGGTTTCTCAAGAGGCAATGTGGAATACAACTCTATTTATTAAAAGAAACCAAAATGATATGCTAATTATACAAATTTATGTTGATGACATAATTTTTGGGTCTACTAATGAATCCCTTTGTCAAGACTTTGCTAAGCTTATGCAGGGAGAGTTCGAGATGAGCATGATGGGAGAACTCACCTTCTTCCTCGGACTCCAAATCAAACAATCAAAAGAGGGAATCTCCATCACCCAAAGCAAGTACACCAAGGAACTACTCAAAAGATTTGGAATGGAGAACTGCAAACCAATTGGCACACCAATGAGTCCCTCATGTAAGCTTGGACAAGGATGATGAAGGTAAAAAGCGTAGACTTAAAATACTATAGAGGTATGATTGGCTCATTATTATATTTAACTGCAAGTAGGCCTGATATCATGTTTAGTGTTTGCTTATGTGCAAGATATCAATCTAATCCTAAGGAATCTCATTTGAATGCTGTTAAAAGAATCCTTAGATACTTAAATGGTACACAAACTATAAGGTTATGGTACTCTAAGGACTCACAAATTAATTTGTTAGGATATTCTGATGCTGATTTTGCTGGATGTAAATTAGATAGAAAAAGCACAAGTGGAACTTGCCAATTTCTTGGAGTTAACCTAATCTCATGGTTTAGCAAGAAACAAAATTCGGTGGCACTGTCTACGGCTGAGGCCGAATACATTGCAGCCGGAAGTTGTTGTGCTCAAATCTTGTGGATTAAGCAACAACTCGAAGATTTTGGAATCAAACTTAATGAAACACCAATAAAATGTGATAATACAAGTGCTATAAATCTATCTAAAAATC